>NC_142615.1:64825662-65043162 GCF_059453375.1 Lepisosteus platostomus | reverse complement strand
CAAAGCACAGCAGCAGCTCTCCACAGCGATCCTCTATAGCGCCCTTTCTCCCGCAGCTCCGTCCTCATTGGAAGGAAGCAAGAGTGAAAGGCTGAAGTGAAATAGAGCGGGGATGAAGGCAGTGAAGAGAGAGAACGTGGGAAGAAGAGAAAAACGCAAGGGAAAAAAAGCAGCGTTGTAAAAGAGGTGATGGAGCTGTCCTCTCAATAAGAAGGGTGCCAGCGAGCCTTGCTCTTGCTTGCGGCCACACCCCCTTGAGCACGCCTGATCTCGTCTGATCTCGGAAGCTAAATAGGGATGGGCCTGGTTAGTACTTGGATGGGAGACCGCCTGGGAATACCAGGTGCTGTAAGCTTTTAAGCGCAGGAGGCGCCCTATCCCCGCTCGCTCGCTCATTCCCCTGTTCACACGTGCAGTGCGGCTTGTCCGTCTGTTTATTTGTCAGCTTTGGCGAGACACGGGTGCTTGTGTATTAGCGTGAGCGTTTTTTATTCTGATCAGGAACAGTTTTACAAGTCCGCAAAGGATCGAGGAAAGGTTTATCGCCAGCTGAAAAGAGACACAGCGCTTTGGCTGTGGAGACTTGTTCGGCTGGCGTTCGGAGAGTCGCGTTTTTCAGAATTGTATTGAGATCGTTTTCCACAGAGCTCAGATGTCAAAGCACAGCAGCAGCTCTCCACAGCGATCCTCTATAGCGCCCTTTCTCCCGCAGCTCCGTCCTCATTGGAAGGAAGCAAGAGTGAAAGGCTGAAGTGAAATAGAGCGGGGACGAAGGCAGTGAAGAGAGAGAACGTGGGAAGAAGAGAAAAACGCAAGGGAAAAAAAGCAGCGTCGTAAAAGAGGTGACGGAGCTGTCCTCTCAATAAGAAGGGTTCCAGCGAGCCTTGCTCACGCTTTCGGCCACACCCCCTTGAGCACACCTGATCTCGTCTGATCTCGGAAGCTAAACAGGGATGGGCCTGGTTAGTACTTGGATGGGAGACCGCCTGGGAATACCAGGTCCTGTAAGCTTTTAAGCGCAGGAGGCGCCCTATCCCCGCTCGCTCGCTCATTCCCCTGTTCACACGTGCAGTGCGGCTTGTCCGTCTGTTTATTTGTCAGCTTTGGCGAGACGCGGGTGCTTGTGTATTAGCGTGAGCGTTTTTTATTCTGATCAGGAACAGTTTTACAAGTCCGCAAAAGATCGAAGAAAGGTTTATCGCCAGCTGAAAAGAGACACAGCGCTTCGGCTGTGGAGACTTGTTCGGCTGGCGTTCGGAGAGTCGCGTTTTTCAGAATTGTATTGAGATCGTTTTCCACAGAGCTCAGATGTCAAAGCACAGCAGCAGCTCTCCACAGCGATCCTCTATAGCGCCCTTTCTCCCGCAGCTCCGTCCTCATTGGAAGGAAGCAAGAGTGAAAGGCTGAAGTGAAATAGAGCGGGGACGAAGGCAGTGAAGAGAGAGAACGTGGGAAGAAGAGAAAAACGCAAGGGAAAAAAAGCAGCGTCATAAAAGAGGTGACGGAGCTGTCCTCTCAATAAGAAGGGTGCCAGCGAGCCTTGCTCTCGCTTACGGCCACACCCCCTTGAGCACACCTGATTTCGTCTGATCTCGGAAGCTAAACAGGGATGGGCCTGGTTAGTACTTGGATGGGAGACCGCCTGGGAATACCAGGTGCTGTAAACTTTTAAGCGCAGGAGGCGCCCTATCCCCGCTCGCTCGCTCATTCCCCTGTTCACACGTGCAGTGCGGCTTGTCCGTCTGTTTATTTGTCAACTTTGGCGAGACACGGGTGCTTGTGTATTAGCGTGAGCGTTTTTTATTCTGATCAGGAACAGTTTTACAAGTCCGCAAAGGATCGAAGAAAGGTTTATCGCCAGCTGAAAAGAGACACAGCGCTTCGGCTGTGGAGACTTGTTCGGCTGGCGTTCGGAGAGTCGCGTTTTTCAGAATTGTATTGAGATCGTTTTCCACAGAACTCAGATGTCAAAGCACAGCAGCAGCTCTCCACAGCGATCCTCTATAGCGCCCTTTCTCCCGCAGCTCCGTCCTCATTGGAAGGAAGCAAGAGTGAAAGGCTGAAGTGAAATAGAGCGGGGACGAAGGCAGTGAAGAGAGAGAACGTGGGAAGAAGAGAAAAACGCAAGGGAAAAAAAGCAGCGTCGTAAAAGAGGTGACGGAGCTGTCCTCTCAATAAGAAGGGTGCCAGCGAGCCTTGCTCTCGCTTACGGCCACACCCCCTTGAGCACGCCTGATTTCGTCTGATCTCGGAAGCTAAACAGGGATGGGCCTGGTTAGTACTTGGATGGGAGACCGCCTGGGAATACCAGGTGCTGTAAGCTTTTAAGCGCAGGAGGCGCCCTATCCCCGCTCGCTCGCTCATTCCCCTGTTCACACGTGCAGTGCGGCTTGTCCGTCTGTTTATTTGTCAGCGTTGGCGAGACGCGGGTGCTTGTGTATTAGCGTGAGCGTTTTTTATTCTGATCATGAACAGTTTAACAAGTCCGCAAAGGATCGAGGAAAGGTTTATCGCCAGCTGAAAAGAGACACAGCGCTTCGGCTGTGGAGACTTGTTCGGCTGGCGTTCGGAGAGTCGCGTTTTTCAGAATTGTATTGAGATCGTTTTCCACAGAGCTCAGATGTCAAAGCACAGCAGCAGCTCTCCACAGCGATCCTCTATAGCGCCCTTTCTCCCGCAGCTCCGTCCTCATTGGAAGGAAGCAAGAGTGAAAGGCTGAAGTGAAATAGAGCGGGGACGAAGGCAGTGAAGAGAGAGAACGTGGAAAGAAGAGAAAAACGCAAGGGAAAAAAGCAGCGTCGTAAAAGAGGTGACAGAGCTGTCCTCTCAATAAGAAGGGTGCCAGCGAGCCTTGCTCTCGCTTACGGCCACACCCCCTTGAGCACGCCTGATCTTGTCTGATCTCTGAAGCTAAACAGGGATGGGCCTGGTTAGTACTTGGATAAGAGACCGCCTGGGAATACCAGGTGCTGTAAGCTTTTAAGCACAGGAGGCGCCCTATCCCCGCTCGCTGGCTCATTCCCCTCTTCACACGTGCAGTGCAGCTTGTCCGTCTGTTTATTTGTCAGCTTTGGCGAGACACGGGTGCTTGTGTAATAGCGTGAGCGTTTTTTATTCTGATCAGGAACAGTTTAACAAGTCCGCAAAGTATCGAGGAAAGGTTTATCGCCAGCTGAAAAGAGACACAGCGCTTCGGCTGTGGAGACTTGTTCGGCTGGCGTTCGGAGAGTCGCGTTTTTCAGAATTGTATTGAGATCGTTTTCAACAGAGCTCAGATGTCAAAGCACAGCAGCAGCTCTCCACAGCGATCCTCTATAGCGCCCTTTCTCCCGCAGCTCCGTCCTCATTGGAAGGAAGCAAGAGTGAAAGGCTGAAGTGAAATAGAGCGGGGATGAAGGCAGTGAAGAGAGAGAACGTGGGAAGAAGAGAAAAACGCAAGGGAAAAAAAGCAGCGTTGTAAAAGAGGTGATGGAGCTGTCCTCTCAATAAGAAGGGTGCCAGCGAGCCTTGCTCTTGCTTGCGGCCACACCCCCTTGAGCACGCCTGATCTCGTCTGATCTCGGAAGCTAAATAGGGATGGGCCTGGTTAGTACTTGGATGGGAGACCGCCTGGGAATACCCGGTGCTGTAAGCTTTTAAGCGCAGGAGGCGCCCTATCCCCGCTCGCTGGCTCATTCCCCTGTTCACACGTGCAGTGCGGCTTGTCCGTCTGTTTATTTGTCAGCTTTGGCGAGACGCGGGTGCTTGTGTATTAGCGTGAGCGTTTTTTATTCTGATCATGAACAGTTTTACAAGTCCGCAAAGGATCGAGGAAAGGTTTATCGCCAGCTGAAAAGAGACACAGCGCTTCGGCTGTGGAGACTTGTTCGGCTGGCGTTCGGAGAGTCGCGTTTTTCAGAATTGTATTGAGATCGTTTTCAACAGAGCTCAGATGTCAAAGCACAGCAGCAGCTCTCCACAGCGATCCTCTATAGCGCCCTTTCTCCCGCAGCTCCGTCCTCATTGGAAGGAAGCAAGAGTGAAAGGCTGAAGTGAAATAGAGCGGGGATGAAGGCAGTGAAGAGAGAGAATGTGGGAAGAAGAGAAAAACGCAAGGGAAAAAAAGCAGCGTTGTAAAAGAGGTGATGGAGCTGTCCTCTCAATAAGAAGAGTGCCAGCGAGCCTTGCTCTTGCTTGCGGCCACACCCCCTTGAGCACGCCTGATCTCGTCTGATCTCGGAAGCTAAATAGGGATGGGCCTGGTTAGTACTTGGATGGGAGACCGCCTGGGAATACCCGGTGCTGTAAGCTTTTAAGCGCAGGAGGCGCCCTATCCCCGCTCGCTGGCTCATTCCCCTCTTCACACGTGCAGTGCGGCTTGTCCGTCTGTTTATTTGTCAGCTTTGGCGAGACACGGGTGCTTGTGTATTAGCGTGAGCGTTTTTTATTCTGATCAGGAACAGTTTTACAAGTCCGCAAAGGATCGAGGAAAGGTTTATCGCCAGCTGAAAAGAGACACAGCGCTTCGGCTGTGGAGACTTGTTCGGCTGGCGTTCGGAGAGTCGCGTTTTTCAGAATTGTATTGAGATCGTTTTCCACAGAGCTCAGATGTCAAAGCACAGCAGCAGCTCTCCACAGCGATCCTCTATAGCGCCCTTTCTCCCGCAGCTCCGTCCTCATTGGAAGGAAGCAAGAGTGAAAGGCTGAAGTGAAATAGAGCGGGGACGAAGGCAGTGAAGAGAGAGAACGTGGAAAGAAGAGAAAAACGCAAGGGAAAAAAGCAGCGTCGTAAAAGAGGTGACGGAGCTGTCCTCTCAATAAGAAGGGTGCCAGCGAGCCTTGCTTTCGCTTACGGCCACACCCCCTTGAGCACGCCTGATCTCGTCTGATCTCGGAAGCTAAACAGGGATGGGCCTGGTTAGTACTTGGATGAGAGACCGCCTGGGAATACCAGGTGCTGTAAGCTTTTAAGCGCAGGAGGCGCCCTATCCCTGCTCGCTCGCTCATTCCCCTGTTCACACGTGCAGTGCAGCTTGTCCGTCTGTTTATTTGTCAGCTTTGGCGAGACACGGGTGCTTGTGTATTAGCGTGAGCGTTTTTTATTCTGATCAGGAACAGTTTTACAAGTCCGCAAAGGATCGAGGAAAGGTTTATCGCCAGCTGAAAAGAGACACAGCGCTTCGGCTGTGGAGACTTGTTCGGCTGGCGTTCGGAGAGTCGCGTTTTTCAGAATTGTATTGAGATCGTTTTCCACAGAGCTCAGATGTCAAAGCACAGCAGCAGCTCTCCACAGCGATCCTCTATAGCGCCCTTTCTCCCGCAGCTCCGTCCTCATTGGAAGGAAGCAAGAGTGAAAGGCTGAAGTGAAATAGAGCGGGGACGAAGGCAGTGAAGCGAGAGAACGTGGGAAGAAGAGAAAAACGCAAGGGAAAAAAAGGAGCGTCGTAAAAGAGGTGACGGAGCTGTCCTCTCAATAAGAAGGGTGCCAGCGAGCCTTGCTCTCGCTTACGGCCACACCCCCTTGAGCACGCCTGATCTCGTCTGATCTCGGAAGCTAAACAGGGATGGGCCTGGTTAGTACTTGGATGGGAGACCGCCTGGGAATACCAGGTGCTGTAAGCTTTTAAGCAAAGGAGGCGCCCTATCCCCGCTCGCTCGCTCATTCCCCTGTTCACACGAGCAGTGCGGCTTGTCCGTCTGTTTATTTGTCAGCTTTGGCGAGACACGGGTGCTTGTGTATTAGCGTGAGCGTTTTTTATTCTGATCAGGAACAGTTTTACAAGTCCGCAAAGGATCGAGGAAAGGTTTATCGCCAGCTGAAAAGAGACACAGCGCTTCGGCTGTGGAGACTTGTTCGGCTGGCGTTCGGAGAGTCGCGTTTCTCAGAATTGTATTGAGATCGTTTTCCACAGAGCTCAGATGTCAAAGCACAGCAGCAGCTCTCCACAGCGATCCTCTATAGCGCCCTTTCTCCCGCAGCTCCGTCCTCATTGGAAGGAAGCAAGAGTGAAAGGCTGAAGTGAAATAGAGCGGGGACGAAGGCAGTGAAGAGAGAGAACGTGGGAAGAAGAGAAAAACGCAAGGGAAAAAAAGCAGCATCGTAAAAGAGGTGACGGAGCTGTCCTCTCAATAAGAAGGGTGCCAGCAAGCCTTGCTCTCGTTTACGGCCACACCCCCTTGAGCACGCCTGATCTCGTCTGATCTAGGAAGCTAAACAGGGATGGGCCTGGTTAGTACTAGGATGGGAGACCGCCTGGGAATACCAGGTGCTGTAAGCTTTTAAGCGCAGGAGGCGCCCTATCCCTGCTCGCTCGCTCATTCCCCTGTTCACACGTGCAGTGCGGCTTGTCCGTCTCTTTATTTGTCAGCTTTGGCGAGACACGGGTGCTTGTGTATTAGCGTGAGCGTTTTTTATTCTGATCAGGAACAGTTTTACAAGTCCGCAAAGGATCGAGGAAAGGTTTATCGCCAGCTGAAAAGAGACACAGCGCTTCGGCTGTGGAGACTTGTTCGGCTGGCGTTCGGAGAGTCGCGTTTTTCAGAATTGTATTGAGATCGTTTTCCACAGAGCTCAGATGTCAAAGCACAGCAGCAGCTCTCCACAGCGATCCTCTATAGCGCCCTTTCTCCCGCAGCTCCGTCTTCATTGGAAGGAAGCAAAAGTGAAAGGCTGAAGTGAAATAGAGCGGGGACGAAGGCAGTGAAGAGAGAGAACGTGGGAAGAAGAGAAAAACGCAAGGGAAAAAAAGCAGCGTCGTAAAAGAGGTGACGGAGCTGTCCTCTCAATAAGAAGGGTGCCAGCGAGCCTTGCTCTCGCTTACGGCCACACCCCCTTGACCACGCCTGATCTCATCTGATCTTGGAAGCTAAACAGGGATGGGCCTGGTTAGTACTTGGATGGGAGACCGCCGGGGAATACCAGGTGCTGTAAGCTTTTAAGCGCAGGAGGCGCCCTATCCCCGCTCGCTCGCTCATTCCCCTGTTCACACGTGCAGTGCGGCTTGTCCGTCTGTTTATTTCTCAGCTTTGGCGAGACACGGGTGCTTGTGTATTAGCGTGAGCGTTTTTTATTCTGATCAGGAACAGTTTTACAAGTCTGCAAAGGATCGAGGAAAGGTTTATCGCCAGCTGAAAAGAGACAGCGCTTCGGCTGTGGAGACTTGTTCGGCTGGCGTTCGGAGAGTCGCGTTTTTCAGAATTGTATTGAGATCGTTTTCCACAGAGCTCAGATGTCAAAGCACAGCAGCAGCTCTCCACAGCGATCCTCTATAGCGCCCTTTCTCCCGCAGCTCCGTCCTCATTGGAAGGAAGCAAGAGTGAAAGGCTGAAGTGAAATAGAGCGGGGATGAAGGCAGTGAAGAGAGAGAACGTGGGAAGAAGAGAAAAACGCAAGGGAAAAAAAGCAGCGTCGTAAAAGAGGTGACGGAGCTGTCCTCTCAATAAGAAGGGTGCCAGCGAGCCTTGCTCTCGCTTATGGCCACACCCCCTTGAGCACGCCTGATCTCGTCTGATCTCGGAAGCTAAACAGGGATGGGCTTGGTTAGTACTTGGATGAGAGACCGCCTGGGAGTACCAGGTGCTGTAAGCTTTTAAGCGCAGGAGGCGCCCTATCCCCGCTCGCTCGCTCATTCCCCTGTTCACACGTGCAGTGCGGCTTGTCCGTCTGTTTATTTGTCAGCTTTGGTGAGACACGGGTGCTTGTGTATTAGCGTGAGCGTTTTTTATTCTGATCAGGAACAGTTTTACAAGTCCGCAAAGGATCGAGGAAAGGTTTATCGCCAGCTGAAAAGAGACACAGCGCTTCGGCTGTGGAGACTTGTTCGGCTGGCGTTCGGAGAGTCGCGTTTTTCAGAATTGTATTGAGATCGTTTTCCACAGAGCTCAGATGTCAAAGCACAGCAGCAGCTCTCCACAGCGATCCTCTATAGCGCCCTTTCTCCCGCAGCTCCGTCCTCATTGGAAGGAAGCAAGAGTGAAAGGCTGAAGTGAAATAGAGCGGGGACGAAGGCAGTGAAGAGAGAGAACGTGGGAAGAAGAGAAAAACGCAAGAGAAAAAAAGCAGCGTCGTAAAAGAGGTGACGGAGCTGTCCTCTCAATAAGAAGGGTGCCAGCGAGCCTTGCTCTCGCTTACGGCCACACCCCCTTGAGCACGCCTGATCTCGTCTGATCTCGGAAGCTAAACAGGGATGGGCCTGGTTAGTACTTGGATGGGAGACCGCCTGGGAATACCAGGTGCTGTAAGCTTTTAAGCGCAGGAGGCGCCCTATCCCCGCTCGCTCGCTCATTCCCGTGTTCACACGTGCAGTGCGGCTTGTCCGTCTGTTTATTTGTCAGCTTTGGCGAGACACGGGTGCTTGTGTATTAGCGTGAGCGTTTTTTATTCTGATCAGGAACAGTTTAACAAGTCCGCAAAGAATCGAGGAAAGGTTTATCGCCAGCTGAAAAGAGACACAGCGCTTCGGCTGTGGAGACTTGTTCGGCTGGCGTTCGGAGAGTCGCGTTTTTCAGAATTGTATTGAGATCGTTTTCCACAGAGCTCAGATGTCAAAGCACAGCAGCAGCTCTCCACAGCGATCCTCTATAGCGCCCTTTCTCCCGCAGCTCCGTCCTCATTGGAAGGAAGCAAGAGTGAAAGGCTGAAGTGAAATAGAGCAGGGACGAAGGCAGTGAAGAGAGAGAACGTGGGAAGAAGAGAAAAACGCAAGGGAAAAAAAGCAGCGTCGAAAAAGAGGTGACGGAGCTGTCCTCTCAATAAGAAGGGTGCCAGCGAACCTTGCTCTCGTTTACGGCCACACTCCCTTGAGCACGCCTGATCTTGTCTGATCTCGGAAGCTAAACAGGGATGGGCCTGGTTAGTACTTGGATGGGAGACCGCCTGGGAATACCAGGTGCTGTAAGCTTTTAAACGCAGGAGGCGCCCTATCCCCGCTCGCTCGCTCATTCCCCTGTTCACACGTGCAGTGCGGCTTGTCCGTCTGTTTATTTGTCAGCTTTGGCGAGACACGGGTGCTTGTGTATTAGCGTGATCGTTTTTTATTCTGATCAGGAACAGTTTTACAAGTCCGCAAAGGATCAAGGAAAGGTTTATCGCCAGCTGAAAAGAGACACAGCGCTTCGGCTGTGGAGACTTGTTCGGCTGGCGTTCGGAGAGTCGCGTTTTTCAGAATTGTATTGAGATCGTTTTCCACAGAGCTCAGATGTCAAAGCACAGCAGCAGCTCTCCACAGCGATCCTCTATAGCGCCCTTTCTCCCGCAGCTCCGTCCTCATTGGAAGGAAGCAAGAGTGAAAGGCTGAAGTGAAATAGAGCGGGGACGAAGGCAGTGAAGAGAGAGAACGTGGGAAGAAGAGAAAAACGCAAGGGAAAAAAAGCAGCGTCGTAAAAGAGGTGACGGAGCTGTCCTCTCAATAAGAAGGGTGCCAGCGAGCCTTGCTCTCGCTTACGCCCACACCCCCTTGAGCACGCCTGATCTCGTCTGATCTCGGAAGCTAAACAGGGATGGGCCTGGTTAGTACTTGGATGGGAGACCGCCTGGGAGTACCAGGTGCTGTAAGCTTTTAAGCGCAGGAGGCGCCCTATCCCCGCTCGCTCGCTCATTCCCCTGTTACACGTGCAGTGCGGCTTGTCCGTCTCTTTATTTGTCAGCTTTGGCGAGACGCGGGTGCTTGTGTATTAGCGTGAGCGTTTTTTATTCTGATCAGGAACAGTTTTACAAGTCCGCAAAGGATCGAAGAAAGGTTTATCGCCAGCTGAAAAGAGACACAGCGCTTCGGCTGTGGAGACTTGTTCGGCTGGCGTTCGGAGAGTCGCGTTTTTCAGAACTGTATTGAGATCGTTTTCCACAGAGCTCAGATGTCAAAGCACAGCAGCAGCTCTCCACAGCGATCCTCTATAGCGCCCTTTCTCCCGCAGCTCCGTCCTCATTGGAAGGAAGCAAGAGTGAAAGGCTGAAGTGAAATAGAGCGGGGACGAAGGCAGTGAAGAGAGAGAACGTGGGAAGAAGAGAAAAACGCAAGGGAAAAAGAGCAGTGTCGTAAAAGAGGTGACGGAGCTGTCCTCTCAATAAGAAGGGTGCCAGCGAGCCTTGCTCTCGCTTTCGGCCACACCCCCTTGAGCACGCCTGATCTCGTCTGATCTCGGAAGCTAAACAGGGATGGGCCTGGTTAGTACTTGGATGGGAGACCGCCTGGGAATACCAGGTGCTGTAAGCCTTTAAGCGCAGGAGGCGCCCTATCCCCGCTCGCTCGCTCATTCCCCTGTTCACACGTGCAGTGCGGCTTGTCCGTCTGTTTATTTCTCAGCTTTGGCGAGACACGGGTGCTTGTGTATTAGCGTGAGCGTTTTTTATTCTGATCAGGAACAGTTTTACAAGTCTGCAAAGGATCGAGGAAAGGTTTATCGCCAGCTGAAAAGAGACAGCGCTTCGGCTGTGGAGACTTGTTCGGCTGGCGTTCGGAGAGTCGCGTTTTTCAGAATTGTATTGAGATCGTTTTCCACAGAGCTCAGATGTCAAAGCACAGCAGCAGCTCTCCACAGCGATCCTCTATAGCGCCCTTTCTCCCGCAGCTCCGTCCTCATTGGAAGGAAGCAAGAGTGAAAGGCTGAAGTGAAATAGAGCGGGGATGAAGGCAGTGAAGAGAGAGAACGTGGGAAGAAGAGAAAAACGCAAGGGAAAAAAAGCAGCGTCGTAAAAGAGGTGACGGAGCTGTCCTCTCAATAAGAAGGGTGCCAGCGAGCCTTGCTCTCGCTTATGGCCACACCCCCTTGAGCACGCCTGATCTCGTCTGATCTCGGAAGCTAAACAGGGATGGGCTTGGTTAGTACTTGGATGAGAGACCGCCTGGGAGTACCAGGTGCTGTAAGCTTTTAAGCGCAGGAGGCGCCCTATCCCCGCTCGCTCGCTCATTCCCCTGTTCACACGTGCAGTGCGGCTTGTCCGTCTGTTTATTTGTCAGCTTTGGTGAGACACGGGTGCTTGTGTATTAGCGTGAGCGTTTTTTATTCTGATCAGGAACAGTTTTACAAGTCCGCAAAGGATCGAGGAAAGGTTTATCGCCAGCTGAAAAGAGACACAGCGCTTCGGCTGTGGAGACTTGTTCGGCTGGCGTTCGGAGAGTCGCGTTTTTCAGAATTGTATTGAGATCGTTTTCCACAGAGCTCAGATGTCAAAGCACAGCAGCAGCTCTCCACAGCGATCCTCTATAGCGCCCTTTCTCCCGCAGCTCCGTCCTCATTGGAAGGAAGCAAGAGTGAAAGGCTGAAGTGAAATAGAGCGGGGACGAAGGCAGTGAAGAGAGAGAACGTGGGAAGAAGAGAAAAACGCAAGAGAAAAAAAGCAGCGTCGTAAAAGAGGTGACGGAGCTGTCCTCTCAATAAGAAGGGTGCCAGCGAGCCTTGCTCTCGCTTACGGCCACACCCCCTTGAGCACGCCTGATCTCGTCTGATCTCGGAAGCTAAACAGGGATGGGCCTGGTTAGTACTTGGATGGGAGACCGCCTGGGAATACCAGGTGCTGTAAGCTTTTAAGCGCAGGAGGCGCCCTATCCCCGCTCGCTCGCTCATTCCCGTGTTCACACGTGCAGTGCGGCTTGTCCGTCTGTTTATTTGTCAGCTTTGGCGAGACACGGGTGCTTGTGTATTAGCGTGAGCGTTTTTTATTCTGATCAGGAACAGTTTAACAAGTCCGCAAAGAATCGAGGAAAGGTTTATCGCCAGCTGAAAAGAGACACAGCGCTTCGGCTGTGGAGACTTGTTCGGCTGGCGTTCGGAGAGTCGCGTTTTTCAGAATTGTATTGAGATCGTTTTCCACAGAGCTCAGATGTCAAAGCACAGCAGCAGCTCTCCACAGCGATCCTCTATAGCGCCCTTTCTCCCGCAGCTCCGTCCTCATTGGAAGGAAGCAAGAGTGAAAGGCTGAAGTGAAATAGAGCGGGGACGAAGGCAGTGAAGAGAGAGAACGTGGGAAGAAGAGAAAAACGCAAGGGAAAAAAAGCAGCGTCGTAAAAGAGGTGACGGAGCTGTCCTCTCAATAAGAAGGGTGCCAGCGAGCCTTGCTCTCGCTTACGGCCACACCCCCCTTGAGCACGCCTGATCTCGTCTGATCTCGGAAGCTAAACAGGGATGGGCCTGGTTAGTACTTGGATGGGAGACCACCTGGGAATACCAGGTGCTGTAAGCTTTTAAGCGCAGGAGGCGCCCTATCCCCGCTCGCTCGCTCATTCCCCTGTTCACACGTGCAGTGCGGCTTGTCCGTCTGTTTATTTGTCAGCTTTGGCGAGACACGGGTGCTTGTGTATTAGCGTGAGCGTTTTTTATTCTGATCAGGAACAGTTTTACAAGTCCGCAAAGGATCGAGGAAAGGTTTATCGCCAGCTGAAAAGAGACACAGCGCTTCGGCTGTGGAGACTTTATTAATAAGGCCCCTCAGTAGTTGAGATCTCTGTTATACCCATCTAGAAACATGCAATCAGCATGTTATTGCTGAAGCAATAGTCACAACATTATTCCACACCTGGGTGAGATGCGGGTTATGATGACAGTCATGCTTTCTACACCTTATACTGAGCTCAGAAATGGACCAAGCGGACATCTCACGAGCAGATCCCTCCGCGTATAAGAAAGGCAACTTGTCTCAGCAAAAATACAAAAAGGCAAAAACCCCACACTTGGAATGCAAACCTACCCTAAAAAGGAAACACGGTTTTAAAACGAACTTGATTTTCCCCTGGAGAAACCTTTTTATGGACACACATCGCATCTATTACACATGTAGAACTAAATATAAAGATAAAACTTAATATAAGAAGTCATGACATATCACACATGACGAAGTCTGGTCCAGAATAAACAGTTTACACTGACCCACCTTTATTTACCCTGGTCACTCACTTCTATTAACTGTTTAACTGGGTAACAAATTAATATTTGTTTCAATTTGGGATCTACACCTGGGAGCCCTGAAATGTTGGCCAGAGGGGAGAAGCTGATATTCAGACGTGAGAATATATTAAAATAAAGGATCTGATGTTGTTTTTCACCTGTCTAATCAAAGCTTGTTCAAAAATTATCTGATTATAGGACACACGAGTTTATAATCATACTCATTCCACTTTTTAACCCCGTATATATGCACAATATGAAACGTATATACACTAAATCTCACGTGTGACTCCCATAATATACATTTCTTTACGAAAATTAGGAACACTTACTACAATTATCAACCCCCCATGACGAGGCAATATTTCATACCTTTGTTTCTTTGTGGGTTCAAAGTTCTGTCCTGTCGTTTCACACGTAATGTTTTGGTAGTTATCTCAATTTTCCTTTGCAATTATCTCCAAGATCATCATCAACTTTTTGTAAAACGCTATGCACAACTGATATTTAAAGAAAGTCCTGTACCAAAACGTCTTCGTAGGGAAAGACAACTTTTTTTCCTTACGTTAGTCGCTACACGGTTACTCAAAAAATCCATTCACCGCCTTTAAAAAAAAAGTTTCGTTTTTTATTGTGGTTCACTGACATTTCTGTCACAATTCTGAGGGACCCCAAATAAAATTCACTTGCCGGTATAAAGACGCCGGCGAGGATAAGACAGGTATCGAGCCACCTGCGTATCTAGCGGACGTTTAAAATAAAAAAAATGGCGTGTAATGTTGCGAAGGGCTACTGTTTTTTTTTATAGTTTGTCGATTGTAAGGGACGTGGGCCGCGACAGAAATACTGGACGGGGTGGGAAAAGGTTTATTGATGGTTTATTGTACCGCAACGGTCACAATTGACTCACCAGCAAAGATGGCGCCGAGGTCACATCGGCTCCCTCCCGCCCTGCCTCGCACCGAAGCTCGAGCTGCGGAGCGCGACGCCAAACCGCCAGTCCACGGGCGCGGGCGCCGGACATAGACGTCATAAACCCTTCCGAGGCGCAGGAATTATAGATCACTGTAGTTTCTTCTGGACCCGGGTTAGGGACAGTGTGCCCTCCGTGAGAGTCTTCTGAGGAAGCCAGTGTCTCATGGGTGTCCAGGCTTGGTACCATCTGTCCATCACAGGACACACAGACACACACACTCACACACCCTGGACAGGACACCAGTCCATCACAGGACACACACACACTCACTCACACACCCTGGACAGGACACCAGTCCATCACAGGACATACACACACCCTAGATAGGACACCAGTCCATCACAGGACACACACACTCACACACCCTGGACAGGACACCAGTCACTCACAGGATACACACACACACTCACACACCCTGAACAGGACACCAGTCCCTCACAGGACACACACACACAACCTGGATAGGACACCAGTCCCTCACAGGACACTCAGACACACACACTCACACACCCTGGACAGGAACCAGTCCATCACATGACAAACACACATTCACTCACACACCCTGGACAGGACAGCACTCCATCATAGGACACACACACACCAGGGCCAGTTTTCCCAGAAGCCAATTAGCCCAAAAGCCTGTCTTTGGACCCGAAGAACACAGGGAGAACATGCAGACTCCACACAGACAGCCCCCCCCCCCCCCCCGGGTCCAGACCCGAGCCCGGAGCCCCCCCGCGCTGAACCCCTCCGTACAGACGGCCGCACACAGCTCCGTTGTTCCCGATTCCCGAGGTGATCTGTTAAAAGAAGCCGGTGTGTTGCCTCCAGGTGACATTTCCTACTGGAGTCAGGACAGGAGGCTCTTCTGTACACAGAAGGGGATGGGGGTGGGGAACAAGCCGCCCAGCCCTGTGGTTGAAGCCGATACCCCGGCTTCTCTCCAGACACAGCTGGGTGAGCTCCTCCAGTCAGTACAGGGGGCTCTACTGTACACAGAGGGTGGCGGGGGTGTGGAACAACTCCTTTGTTCGGGGCCTTGGGGCATTCTTGTTGTGAAAGGCACTATATAAAAAAACTGAATTGAAATTGAATCTTACAGGTTTGGGTTTTTCAGAGATCTTGTCAGAGATCTTGTCTGACGTGCCCGTTTCAAAAACGTAACGACACTCCTCACGTCCGAGCGCCGCCGGTCTGTGACGTAACGTATCCTTACACAACCATGACGGTTTCATCATGGACAGCACGAAAGCCCGAAAAGTGGTTGACGTTTTAATTTGGCAACGCCACGATGGATCCCAGTTTTTTTTTTTATTTTGGAGGCCAAAAAGGACAAAAAAGGAAACGTCCGGAGTGGATCGATGGTCATCTCTGCGGTTGTTCTGATGTTCTGAAAAAACAAAACAAAAAAAAAAACGGCTCGCTTGCCCGGTTGTGTAGTGTTTCCACACCCCACGCAAATCAACTTCTCTTCGCCCCCGGGGGCTCGTCGCCCGCAGCACCCCTCTCACGTGATAGGGGCTTCCCCCGGCTGTGACGTACTTACCCTACCCCCTTCCGCCAACGTCATACCGAAGGTCGCGCTTCGGGCCGCGGCGATGTTGACGGACTGTCTTGTAGCGTGAGAAGGGTTTAAATTTCGACTTAAGGAGTTGGCCATCGTTATATTTCGCGAGGTATCATACGGGGGGAAAAAGAACATTTATATTTATCAACCTACTAGTAATACTGGGTGGATGTCACGTTCCCCAAAGTTCAGTGCCTCTCTCTAATAAAGTAGAAACGTGACATTGAACTCCGTTCGAAACAGGAGAAATCACCAGGACACGATACAACTGACGTCCGGAAAAGAAAAAAAGAACTCCTATTCCCATTTGTAATGACCCCGTAGTGTTTTTCCCGGTGTGCGCTCATCTTTCGGAGACCCGTTTCTCTCTGGTGTTTTGCTGTTGGAATAAATGCCGAGGTGACCCTTCTGTGTGGAGTCTGCGTGTTCTCTCCAGCGGGTCGTTTCCTACACCGCAGGGGCTGATCGAACCGGGGTCTCCCAATCGTCACAGAAGTGTGTGTCATTTTGGGTGGTGGTGGGGGGGTGCATCGGGGATACTGCGCCCCGAGGGGATAACCTCTCACCTTACTCCGGACGAAGGGAGAAGACCTGTACCTTCACGAGTCCGGGTTGTGAAAACTTCTTCTGGCAGTTCAAAACGTTTCGAAGAGACTACAGCGCTACCCTGTTTTCCATTTCTATCGTGTATTATTATACAGTCATAAGTATCTGTATTGATCACAGATCCCCCTCTCACTACCAGGACTGAAGCCCAGTGCAGCACGAATAATAATAATAATAATTAATCCCTCTGGACTCTCCACTCAGAGCTCTTCCCAGGTCAGGGGGATCCCCTCCAGCCCCCCCAGTGTGCAGCCCCCACGTGGATGATGCTCCAGTCCGCTCAGCACACAGCAGCTCTCAGTGGGGAGGAGAGCAGAGGGATGGAGCCAGTTCAGAGAGGGGGGGTGATAAGGAGGCCATGATGGGTCAAGACCAGGGGGGGAATCAGGCCAGGACACTGGGGTAACACCCCTACTCCTCTCCAGAAACACCCCGGGATTGTTAATGAGCACAGAGAGTCAGGACCTTGGTTTGACGTCTTATCCGAAGGACGGCGCCTGTTTACAGTCCAGTGTCCCCCGTCACTATACTGGGGCATCAGGACCCACACAGACCGCAGGGTGAAAGCGCCCCCTGCTGGTCCCACTCACACCTCTCCCAGCAGCAACCTCAGTTTTTCCCAGGAGTCTCCCCTCCAGGTACTGACCAGGCTTCTACCTGCTGGGCTCCAGTGGGGAGGGGGCTGCTAGCTGGGAGCTGCAGGGTGAGATGGCTGCTGGGCAAACGATGGCTAAACAGCTTCCTAGGACACCCTGGAGTTCGTGGTCAACTTCCTTCTCTTCAGACGGAGGTGGCTTGAAATCTGTCTCGTTTCAAGGAGTATTGGACACGATGCCCCCCCTGCTTTAGCCCCGCTAACTGGTGGCACGCCGACAACGAGGGCTCTCGGCCTCAATCCATCAACCACAAACTCTCCGGGATGAAAGAGAAAGACAGACTCTGTTTGTTCGTTTCGGGGGGGGAGGGAAAAAACCAAAAGCTTTTTTTAAAAAACATTTTAATGATGCTTAACAAAAGAACAAAAATTACAATACAGATTAATGTCAAGGGACACACCCCCCCCCCCCCCCCATCTTACGATCATCACAGGACCTTAAAATAATACTTAATAATACAAGGTCATGCAGACGATCTGAGGACTCAGGTGGAGATAATGTGAAAGTTTTCCACAGTCCAGTCTGGGGTCCCTCAGCTTCAGTCCAGACTGGGGTCTGGGGTCCCTCAGCTTCAGTCCAGACTGGGGTCCCTCAGCTTCAGTCCAGACTGGGATCTGGGGTCCCTCAGCTCCGGTCCAGTCCAGTCTGGGGCCCCTCAGCTCTGGTCCAGTCCAGTATGGGGCCCCTCAGCTCCAGTGCAGTCCAGTCCAGTCTGGTGTCCCTCAGCTCCAGTGCAGCCCAGTCTGGGGTCCCTCAGCTTCGGTCCAGCACAGACTGGGGTCCCTCAGCTTCGGCCCAGCACAGACTGGGGTCCCTCAGCTTCGGTCCAGCACAGTCTGGGGTCCCTCAGCTTCAGTCCAGACTGGTGTCCCTCAGCTTCGGCCCAGCACAGACTGGGGTCCCTCAGCTTCGGTCCAGACTGGGGTCCCTCAGCTCCAGTGCAGTCCAGACTGGGGTCCCTCAGCTTCGGTCCAGCACAGACTGGGGTCTCTCAGCTTCGGTCCAGACTGGGGTCCCTCAGCTTCAGTCCAGCACAGCCTGGGGCCCCTCAGCTCCAGTCCAGTCCAGTCTGGGGCCCCTCAGCTTTGGTCCAGCACAGTCTGGAGTCCCTCAGCTTCGGTCCAGCACAGACTGGGGTCCCTCAGCTTTGGCCCAGCACAGACTGGGGTCCCTCAGCTTCGGTCCAGCACAGACTGGGGTCCCTCAGCTTCGGTCCAGCACAGTCTGGGGTCCCTCAGCTCCAGTCCAGTCCAGTCTGGTGTCTCTCAGCTCCGGTCCAGTGCAGTCTGGGGTCCCTCAGCTTCGGTCCAGCACAGTCTGGGGTCCCTTGGCTCCAGTCCAGTCCAGTCTGGTGTCCCTCAGCTCCAGTCCAGTCCAGTCCAGTCCTTGGTGGGGAAGGCGACTCCGATCTTAGCTGGCACAGAACCAGGAAAGGAACCTGGAAAGAATATTGTTATTGCAGGTGTGAGGGACACAGACACGGACATCACCATGACATCAAACAGCAAGAGGAGACTCCTTCTTGAATCACAGACACGACCGGGCGGCGTCCCCCTGTCTGCTCACCTGCACCTCCTCTTCTTCTTCTTGTCCTTCCCGGCAGCCTGCTCCTCCTCTCCCTCGCTCTTCCTCTCCTGACACACGGTCTCCGCCGCCTCCATCGGCTCGTCCTTATCATCTGTCTCCACCGACATGCAGCTCAGGGACTTTAAAAAGACGCACCAGCACTTCTGAAGCAGAGACAGGAGAGTCACGTTAAGAGTCGGACTGGACACTCCAGGACATGAACACTGCACTGAGAGAGAGAGGGGTTCATACACACACACTGACTGGACACTCCAGTACATGAACACTGCACTGAGAGAGAGAGGGGTTCATACACACACACTGACTGGACACTGGACAGGAGTAAAGAGAGAATCAGAGCATTACCCACTTTCTTTTTCTTCTGTCTCACAGGAGGTGGTGATTGGACCTCCTCCAGCTGGAGTCCGAGTAGGGAGAGAGGGGGCAGGAGAGGGACAGCACAGGGAGAGAAAGAGAGAGACAGGTGAGTCAAGTGTCCCAAGAGTACAGAGACTCTGCTGAGATCACACTCGCAGTGAGTGAGCCTGGGTGTAGCCCACTAATACTGACCCACTGTACACCATAGGACAGAGAAGAGGAGGAGGAGAGAGACACACTGCCTAGACACCACAGGACAGAGAGGAGGAGGAGAGAGACACACTGACTGGACACCACAGCACAGAGAGGAGGAGGAGAGAGACAGTGACAGACAGGGCTGACAAGACAGACAAGATGGCGAAACTCCACCACAGACAGGACAGGAGGCAGGGTGGGACCAGCACTGACCTTCTTCCTCTCTCCTGCCGGAGGAGCTGTCTCCACCTCCTCTTCCGCCTGCAAGTCAAGAGACAGGCTAAGAGAGAGACGGGCTGGTGGGACATCGGCGAACAGAGCTGAAGGCAGAGAGCCGGGGAGACAGGCCCAGCTGGGACAACGCAGGACAGACAGAGAGACAGACAGAAAGGAAGGAGAGAGAGACACAAAGATGAAGGCACAGAAAGACAGCAGGCAAAGAGAAAGATTGAGATGGAGGGACAAACAAACCGAGAGAGAGAGCGGAAGGAGAGAGAGAGAGGAAGGAGAGAGAAGGACAGACAGACTGACAGACGGGGCTGAAAGAGAGAGAGACAGAGAGGCAGGGACAGACAGACAGCAGGACGAGAGAGAGACAGAGATCGAGGGACAATAATTTGGTTTCGAAATTTATTCTGAAAATATACAATCATTCACTCCTGAAAAATATCGAGTTCAAATTATACATTATGTACAATATTGTAATCAACATATGGCTAATCATCAAAAATAAAAAAAACTGTACTGGGGGACACAGCTGGCTGTGCTGTTCTGGACAGAACACACTGAGGTCCAGTTTCCACCTCCTGCAGGATCAAACAGCACCTCCACTGGCTCTCCAGTGAACAGAGGGACAGACAGAGAGGCTTCAGGCTGCAGGGTGACATTGTCTCTGTGAGCTGAAAGACAATCAGGACAGAGGATGATATAAGAACACACTCTGTCAAGAATATAGAGCCCTCTAGTGATCCTACTGTAGACCTGCTCACCACCCACAGTGACGATCACAGTGCTGATACTGCTTCCATTAAGGTCCCTCACTGTGTAGTTGCCCTGATCAGCTGGAGTGAGGGAGCGGAGTGTCAGAGAGCTGTTCTGCACTGACACTCACTGTTCGTACCTGGGGCCAGGGAGCCCTGCGCTGCTCAGTAAGACTATACGATTCCGGACAGATCGTGCAGGATCAAACAGCACCTCCACTGGACCAGCAGTGTGGAGGGGGGAGACAGAGAGGCACCAGGCTGCAGGCTGTGGACTTCTGAGTGAGCTGAAAAGGGACAGGTAGAAACATGTTGAATATTTAGTTTTACAACAATACCTTGAGTTTGGACTGCGATCAGCTTCATTTTGTATTTCAGCTGTGAAAATGCAATTTCAAAAATGCACGCCACAGTCATGTTAGGTTCAAGTTACAGTTGCATCACAACTCAATACATTTGCAATTCACTTCTGAGATAATTGTTCCTGGTGTTTGTGTTGTGTATGCCTTGCAATGGAGGGGTGAGAAATAATGGACTTATTACATTATAATGAATAATAATTGCTTACACTTATATAGTGCTTTTCTGGACACTCCACTCAAAGCGCTTTGCAGGACATGGGGACTCCCCTCCACCACCACAAATGTGCAGCATCCACCTGGATGATGGGACGGCAGCCATAGTGCACCAGAACGCTCCCCACACACCAGCTATGAGTGGGGAGGAGAGCAGAGTAATGAAGCCAATTCATAAATGGGGGTTATTAGGAGGCCATGATTGGTAAGGGTCAATGGGAAATTTGGCCAGGACACTGGGGTAAAACCCCTACTCTTTTCGAGAAACACCCCGGGATTTTTAATGACCACAGAGAGTCAGGACCTCGGTTTTACGTCTCATCTGAAGGACGGCACCTGTTTACAGTTTTTCCATTGTCCCCGTCACTATACTGGGGCATTAGGACCCACATGGGCCACAGGGTGAGAGTTCCCCCTGGTGGCCCCACTAACACCTCTTCCAGCAGCAACCTTAGTTATTATTGTGAAGAATGAAAGAATATTAGGAACATGAAAAGGTTGAATGTTTTAAATGCGTTTTTTTACTGAAACATCCGCTACAGAGATGCGCACACACGTCATTACAAACGCACACCTGCACAGAGACGTCCTCAAGCGCCTTGTTCACAATTATGGGCTCCAATAGGAACAAAAAACGCCAGCCTGACAACTCGAGCATTCAAACCAAGAACCCAACACGTACTTATGTTGGCAGCCTGTGCAGAAAAGCAGAAAGAACCACAAGCCTTCTCTATTGGGAGGAAAAACACACACTCCCTCTCTCACACTCCTGATTTCCTTAAATAGCTCATTCTTCATCTCTGGCTCCTACATACAGTATAGCAGCGCTCAGTCTGCTTTGAATAAGCCATAAATCTAAGATTTGATTTATCTGTTCCTCTTGTCTAGGCCTAGAGCTGCTTTTCATAAAAGAGCTGTTTGCATAAATAGCTAGGGTTACAGCTGAAGACACCAGCTTCATCCCCCAGTGTGTTATACGTCGGGAGCAAGAGAAGAGGGCCAGGCCGTGCCTTTTCATAGATTTTTCTTCTGAAAAGTCAGTTTCTCAGAGGCAGATTTAGCCCCTCATGCATTGTCGAGAGATAGACACGCCCGCGCGCGCACAGTTAGAGCTGCACCCTCACACAGAGTCAGACCCGCACAGACACGTCCTCTTGTTTAAACAAATACACAAACCTGACGGCGCTCACAATGATCCAGACACACACACACACACACACACACACACACACACACACACACACACACACACACGACATCAGTAGTCACTCTTGCACACTGGACCCCAGCTCAGTCCTCACCTCCAGCTCCTGCAAACCGCTTCGAACAAACTGCATTAAGAAAATTAGGTTGCGTTCCGGTAGCAGGCCATCCTGGGCACCAGTGTGAGTTACACACTCATTTGTAAAAGCCCTTCCGCATCGTCGGGCATGCTTCACAGTTCTGGACCTGGGGTGTGGGTGCTGTCTGTGTGGAGTTTGCATGTTCTCTCCCTTGTCTGTGGGGGTTTCCTCCAGGTGCTCCAGTTTCCACCCACAGTCCAGGGACAGGCTGCCACTTTCACTGGGCAGTGCACCGTCACCGTGGCATATGGTGGGTCGGATCTGATTTCAGTCTTTATTTCCTTTTTTAGAGATCCTGTAACCAGGACCTGTTCACTGCCATGACGGACACAAGGAACAATAAAGCCGAAGTCTTGTTTCCCACAAGAAACAACAAAACCGAAGTATTGTTCGATGTGCCGGTACAAACATTTAGGTTATATAGTCCTTCCTTGCTGCTTCAGACGTCATTCGGTGTTATGGTAAGGGGGGGGTCGTGGTATTTGGCCAGTTAAGAGACCCTGGCCAAATGGTCAGTTTAAGATTATGCCCCCTCGCATCTGGAATCCTTATCAGTTAACCCCCTTTCCTGCCATAAACCCCTGTTGCTTAGAAGTCTAATTTTCAGGCAGAACTGACTTAAGTTAACCCTATTTACATCTTGTCTCTTACTTCAGCCCTCTTCCATTTGCTAGTTAAAAGTTGTACAACCCATTTGTATGCGACAAAAGAAGCCAGTCTGTTTCCGCCCGGTTTCGAACCGAGGGCCTTTCGCATGCGAGGCGAACATGATAACCACTACACTACGGAAACAGTGGTAAGATGTGCCCAGCGGCCCAGTGCTGAGCTTCGCCAATGCGTTTCAGCTGCTTCCAGTGCCTTTATTGGAGTGCGCTGATGGACCGTGCTCTCTCTCCAGAGACCAGCACGCCTGTCATGGACGGAGCAGGAAAGGCGGTGCCACATTCTACAGCCCTCTCCACGCAATCGGGCTACTGAAGTGGAGAAAATCGCCTCTCCAGAAAGTGCAAATATC
The DNA here is from genome assembly GCF_059453375.1 of Lepisosteus platostomus. NCBI lineage: Eukaryota > Metazoa > Chordata > Actinopteri > Semionotiformes > Lepisosteidae > Lepisosteus > Lepisosteus platostomus. The sequence goes on along the minus strand of NC_142615.1, from coordinate 65,020,447 downwards.
ATAGAGGTAGAGGTAGGGAGAGAGGAGGAGTACAAATTCAAGCAGAGGCCTGAGTGGAGCACTGTCGTATGGCCCTGACATCAATCCCTCAACTCTCTGCATAAAGCAGTGTCTTATGGCCATAACATCCCACCCCCACCACTCTCAATGGAAAGCACTGTCGTATAACCATGACATCCCACCCCCACCACTCTCTGCATAAAGAAGTGTCGTATGGCCCTGACATCCCACCCCCACCACTCTCTGTGTAAAGAAGTGTCGTATGGCCCTGACACCACCCCTCCACTCTCTGCGTTAAGCTGTGTTTTCAGGCCCTGACATCCCACCTCCTCCATTCTCTGTGTAAAGCAGTGTCATATGGCCCTGACATCCCACCCCCACCACTCTCTGCGGAAAGCACTGTCATATAGCCCTGACACCCACCCCTCCACTCTTTGAATAAAGCAGTGTCGTCAAGCCCTGACATCCCACCCCCGCCATTCTCTACGTAAAGAAGTGTCATATGGCCCTGACACCCACCCATCCACTCTCTGCGTTAAGCTGTGTTGTCAGGCCCTGACATCCCACCTCCGCCACTCTCTGTGTAAAGCACTGTCGTATGGCCCTGACATCACACCCCCACCACTCTCTGCGTGAAGCACAGTCATATAGCCCTGACGACCACCCCTCCATTCTTTGCATAAAGCAGTGACGTCAAGCCCTGACATCCCACCTCCGCCACTCTCTACGTTAACCCCTGTTAACTCGCTTGCTGAATGATCTCTCAAGAAATCCCTGGTGAGATTCAACAGGTGTTTTCTTCAACAGCCACTAAAAGTCTGATGACCTTCTCTGGATTTCCTGAATATGATGTAAAATTAGTTCAAATCATTTGGTAGTTAACAGAACAAAATGCTTTGGAGGTACATTTAAAACAGCAGAGCAACACTGTAGCACTTCGTGTGTGACTGAGTTTAATTGTGTAAACCTGTCTCTCTATGAACACGAGCAAAGAGTTCTCACTCAACAGAAGATTGCGATGTGAGCACAATAATGTAAGACATCTGGTGATGCCAGGGATTGAACTCGGAACTTCATACATGAAAACCATTGAACTACATCCCCTATGGCACAGATGGTGGAACTGACTTAAAGATGTGCATATGTTCACTGACCACAATCCACCCTTCATGAATAATTGAAATGAATAATTTATTTTTATATCCAGTCACATGGGCGACGGTGGTTGATTCTTCAATGGGGGAGAGCGTTTTTCTACCTCCTTACTCGACTGTCTTTCAATTATGTTTTCCTTGAAATCTTTTTGCATCTTTTAAGTGCTTGCGATTAAATTACGCATAGAAAAACAGCAGTACAGTTGATGTTCATGGACCGATGCACACAACTCCAGTGATAAAGCCCTGTCTGTAAATATTGTAGAAGAACGTTAAAGGGCGAAACAACGCTCCAACCACGGGAATGGTAACAAGAAGGATCGTGTTCTTATTTAATATGTGCTTTTGAATTGCCTTGTCAATACACACAGGCTTTAGAGATGGACAAATAATTTACAGTGGTGTTTGTAAACAAAGATGGAACATGTTTTTTTCTATACCAGGAAGAAAGGAGCAGACTCTTAAACTTTAAGAGACAGAAACAATACCTCATCACAGCTAACACTAATTAAAACAACATCACAACAGAAGAGTGAAGCCTTGGGTGAATCAAATTAGTTTTCATTGGTCGTCTGTGTCTTCATAACTTTGTAGGTGAGAGAGAGGATTGCGAAAATGTGCGGGTGCTTCTTAGAAGTGTGTTGGTAGTACAGGTGACTTCCAAATAATTGAGCCGGGTTTTAATCCCGGCCAGTGCATCCCCAAACCTTTTCAAGATAATCATTTATCCGGTAGCACATCTCCTGAAACTAACATTCGAGGTAGGAAGCGTGCTCTTAAACACCAAAACACTCAAAAAGGAAGAAGCAGATCTCTGTACACAAGACAGTAGTGCGATATTAGAATTTCTGAGTTCTTGATGGATTCAGGCTCCTTCTCAGAGGTCCTTGCTCGCCAAATAACTTTACATCTGAGGAAGAGCACCACGGAAAAAAAACCCAACTCAACAAGCGAGCGTGTTGGTTGCTCTTGCTCTTAATGCAAGGAGCTGTTTTTTTTCCTTGCAATAATCATTATTAACCAAAAACAGCAGCACAGGTAAGTCGCATTTGTGATTATGTCACTTCTCTGCTTCAGCAAGGTCAATAAAAGACTCTGAAAGTAGTAAAGCAAAACTGAACTCAAAATCATATTAGGAATTCTGAGCGATATCTCCATACAGGTAATCCAATAAGAACGTTTAAATATTTGAATATAATCTCTCTATATATTTCGCTGCTTTTTACCAGGAGTAAAACTATTGGATTGAAGGAATGCTAACCGCTGGGTTAAAATGTATAGTTGTTATTTGGAGAAATCTGTAAACTCGTGATCTTATATGTTTTAAAAGACAGCACAGGGAAAAACGACAGTGCTGATTATTTTCCAGAGACAGAGCACTGATGACCTCTCCGAGCTGATTGATAAAGCCCACCCAGTGGATACTCTAGCAGAACGTCAAAGAACATTCACCTTTGTATCCAAAGAAACGACAGGAACAACATCAGGAAGCACAATCAATTCCCCTTTTAAATCTTTCCTGTAAGGTATGCTATGTGAATCCATGAAGTTAATCCTCTGATCTCTTTTGATCACGAACAAAGTATTTCTGATGGAGCGCTATGTTCAAAGATTTAATAAGCTTTACCCCTGCCAACGATTCGGCGTGAAGAATTAAGAGTTTCACAGACAAAAGCAGCTCACCACCACAGCCAATATTAAATGTACTTGCCGGTACACTATCATGTGCACTGCCTCAAAAGTGATCTCGGCAGACGTTGTTCCCTACATAAAGCTGAACGTGCCAAAGAGAATTTCTACTGAGAAAAAATATTTTTTCTGCCTTGATGTTAAGCCTGTCTTTTAGAAAGTCTATCTCTAAACACCTCCCGCAGCCTAACAAAAAGCGCTTTTACTGATTGTATTGCAGGTCTTAAAACATTAATATTTGGCAGCAGTGGGATTCAAACCCACGCCCCCAGAGAGACTGGAGCCTAAATCCAGTACCTTAGACCACTCAGCCACGCTACCTTCCTCCATACCCATCTTCACATTGCTGGCTTGGACTAGGGGGGGCTTCAGCTCTTGTCGTCAGATCTAATGATATCATGACGTGGAAGTGACTGCACCTTCATCTTCCGAGATGCTTTCAATAACACAAACGCTACTTTCACTGGCACAAACACAGCAATAATGAAGGTGGTGGGATTCATCCTTTGTGCTGTTTGTAGGGGTGTAACTCTACGGTGATCTGCTGACTTGAAGAGCAAAAATCAAAATCCTCTGCTATTACTGTTGCTTTTTTCATAGTTTCTTCAAATCCTTCATTTGAACGTAGATTTTGAAGGATATTGATGATAATACCACATAAATTGTGGTTTTCTTGTGATCGCCAATTTTATTCAAATAACAGCCTTTTTTACAGTTCCTTGCGTGTTTCACAAGGTATAATAGCCCCCTTCGCATCCTCAGCTAACATATTTTAAAATTACAATAGCTTATACAGCATGCATGTTTACATTTATATTAAAATTAAAGTAAATATACAAGAATACATACAGTGCTAACCCAATAATTCTTGTCAGGTTCTGCAACAAATCTGCGTTGTTATTTTAACATGTTTCAGCTGAGGGTGCAACAGGAGTATAAATGAATTTTCCCGCCAGCCATTCAAAGACCAAATTCCATGAGTGAACATTATTTTCTCAGATGTTGCCGGCATTGGACTTTGCCGGTGGTATTGAATTATGTCCACAACTGTTGTAGTAGTTCCTTCTTGAAATTCGACACGTGCAAAGCACTCGTAATATCATAGGTGTTAAAGTTCGCTGAGTCTATTCGAGTCATGGTGTGTATCCCTGCCTATCATTGGGAGATGGGTAACTTTTTTACACTCAGATTCCAATCTTCAATGCTTTGTGTGAGAGCTTACATAACTTTCATTTTCTCACAATTTCTGACGATTGTTCCAAAGGGGCACCCTGTCAATTCCGAATACTTTTCAAAAATCTGCCTGCATGTTTGATTATTGTCATTTCACTTAGAAAAAGTTCAATATTGATCATAACTAAAGAAAATAATGATCACGAACAAAAAAGGGATAAAGATGCAAGTCGATCTTGAATCAGAGCTGGGTGACACGGGCTTCTGTTCTGATATGGTTGTATGAGAAACAGGAGGAATCGCCAATCTCCTATAGAACATGAGTTGAATCAGGAGTGAGACATTTAGTATACTCGTGCATATGTCAACGCCTGACCTACATCGTAAAACTAACATTAAGTTGTCAGAGACATTCATTTATATACAAACAAGAGACAGACCAAGTAATAATTCTACATTAGTTCAGGTGGGTAAACCTGAACTAACTAACTAATAAACCTTTTAATAATTCTACATTAACGTGTCCTACATTGATCAGACTAATTGACATGGTCTGATTCAGAGCCTGTGCAGTTCGTGCTAATTACAACAAGGACAGTTCTGATCCCTCATCACCGAACTGAACACAAGTTCAGCTGTTCTCCAGTTTTGTTACGCATGGTTTTTCATTGCAATTGAGTTCAGAGCTGGAGCTGATCTCCAGACAGTACAGTGTTTTGGGTAAGTTGTCGAAATTCGCATGAGGCTGCAGACAACTTACCCAAAGTGTTTTCTATAGCTTTCAGGTGGAGTTCATTTATATAAAACAACGTAAGTGGTATAAACGCAACAAGCCAGACGGCAGTCCAACTTATAATTTTCTGACGCGAGGCCTGACGCGTTATTCATTATGCCACTGACCCTGCTATTGTAGTGCTAAAAAACACGTTTTCTACATTTATGTCTGTTCACTCTAAAAACTCTAAAAAGGACAAAGGGTTTGTGTGTCCCGCTAAAATTCCGCTTCATTTCGAATGCAAATAAAAACCGTTTTGTTCCAAGAAATCATAGATTTGTCACATCCTTCATACTATACTTCTCTCTTGTATTAGTAAAGCATTTTGATTTAAACTGAACAATATATGAAAGGTTTCATCTATACACTTACACATAATAAGTATACGAATAAATACTCGGAAGAAGCCGCAGCTCAGGTATAAGAGAGATTTAAAATCGGATCGGAGGATTTAGAGTCCAGACTGCAAACCAACAGCTTACATAGGTCTTTTATAGAACCCTTTTGATTTCCTCTACTTTGTCCCTGTGATGTCATTGTCCTGCTCGCAGCCGAGCCCGACACACGTCTGGTTTCTGTCGCTTGACGCACACCCTGCGGTCCATGCGGGTCCTAATACCCCAGTACAATGAAGGGGACACTAAACTGTAAACAGGTGCCGTCCTTCGGCTGAGACGTAAAACCGAGGTCCTGACTCTCTGTGATCATTCAGGAGAATGGTGGTGGTGGAGGGGAGTCCCCATTACCTGTAAAGCGCATTGAGTGGAGTATCCAGAACAGCGCTATATAAGTGTGCGTAATAATAATAATGATTATTATTATTATAATTGTAATGTAAAATGCAATAAAAAAAAATATCAAACTTTGATTCAAAATAGATTAATGTAAAAACTGATAAAGCTAATGCTTTTTTCAGGGCTATAGCTGTAGCTGCGAGAAGGTTAAAAGCGCACAAGTGATCTGTCTTTCGTCAAAGTAATTGCCAGAGCAGTAAGACGCAGAGCACCATCCAGCAGCTGTAGACGATGTTCGGGGAAGAGCTAATTCTGTTTTTAGCACAGGGAGTGAGAATGAGCTCAGTCCGGCTCCGAGCAGAATCCATCCTGGTTTGGTTACAGTGCGCCTGAGGATCTTTGGATCGCAACGTAAAAAAAACAATTGCTCACATCGTGTGACTTCCACGACAGGAAGGAAAGATATCACTTAAAAAAATCAGAACTGAAGATTTGGATCCTGGGCCTCAATTTGATCAAATTATTAAAATAATAATTATTAAAATATCAAATTGTGTTTCTGCAACATTTCGTGCACAGTACGCCATTTTTATCTAAAAATAAAACAACAGTCACAACGAGAGCTTATACGCAGTCTGGGGTATATTCCCCTTTTATATTTTTGCCACTTTATATCGAACCTGTTATACTCCCAGAAGTGCACAGTAGCTTGTACAAATGTACAATTCACCACTGGTATAAACAGATGTGTGCCGTGTTTGCCTTTGTAAGCATTTGTTTAAAAAATAAGTTCACAATACGATAAAAACACAGAAAGCACAAACTTCATAATACAACGATACAAAATCAATACCAAATCATTATGCCAATTAAGTACCTATCCTTTGAAAACAGAGAACACCTTTATATCTACAAAAAACTTGACATTGTATGTATTTTTGAATTACAAAGCAGACAGAGTAGTCCCTTAATTCAAAGATCGGATCTTGGCCAAAACAAGACAATCAGACGTGGGCTGAATTCGGAACAGGATCCTCTACTTCGTCGTTTATTGAACTTTTGATAAATGTCTGAATGAAACAGATTCGCTTTTTTAACTCTTTGATTAAAGTACACAAAAAGCACCTTCCTTCGAGCCGGAATCGAACCAGCGACCTTAGGATTCCCTAATGACTCCACTACAGTCCTCCGCTCTACCAACTGAGCTATCAAAGGGATGTCAAGCAATGCTCCCTAGCACATACTGCCCAATGTAGTGAAATGTTCCGGGTGATTTAAATCCCACTTCGACATCAAGTTTCCAACTCGTTTCCTTAGTCTTGTTTACCTTGAATTTAAGCCACGAACCAGGATTCTACTGTATAAACTTCCAGGGATATTACAAAATGTTTGATGGGGCATCAATCATTCCAGGCGGAAATTGACTCCTTTTTTTTCTCGAGGGATCATATTAAACATGTCATTAGTATCGAGAGGAGGATCACCATGAGACACAAAACAAACAGTTTCTTTCTGTCTTTATTAGAAAGTAGCGTTTGTGCTACATTAATAATATTTTCGTGGAAATAAAGAAGTTTCGAAATGTGGTTTTGAGTTAAATATTAGCGTGTTCATGTAATTAGTTTGTGTTTGTCATTACTATATATATATATTGCCATGTTACTAGAATTTGTAACTGAAGTTTACTAGTTGTGTTTTTTATGATGGTTAGACATTTGTTGATTACAATATTGTATATAATGTATAATTTGAACTACATATTTTTCAGGTGTGAATAGTTGTATATTTTAAGAATAAATTTCTAAAATAAATCATTGGCTTTATTTACTAGTTTCTACACCTATAAAAATCTTTCTTTGATGTATAATAGACCTTTAACTATATATGTATAGTAGTCTTCTAAATTTATCCGTATAATAGAACTACAACCATTTATGTATAATAAACATATAATCAATTTCATTCTAGACCAGTTACGGAGCACAGTTACACGTCTGGTATGCGTTCAATAGTCGTATATTCTACATCTTTTGCCCACTGGGATGTGCCGATTTTAACTTGGCAAACCAAGATACACATTTTCTAATGAAACCTTAATTAAAAGACAGTTTGTTTCTCGAAAGCGTGTTATGTAAAAAAAGAGAAAAACGAAAATATATGGATGGTAATCTTTCAAAGCTGAAGATTTTACTTTTGAAAAATTGACATTTTATGTACTGTATGCAGATGCATTCGCTGGTTTTAGAACTTTGCTGTACTTCCTGAATCATTTTCAGTATTATAAAGTGGGTGTAGATTTTTCTTTCAGGTTAGGACGCGAGTGTGTACATGTGTTTGATTTTCGTTTCACTGATTCTCATTGAAGATTTGGGAATTAACGACGAAAGAATCAGTTGCCTCGGAAAGCAGAAGGTTTGGTTCTCAACGATATTGAAGACACGCCCATGTAGAGCAGCGGGTGATGATTTGTGCTATAAAAGACCAAGTGCTCAAAGTGACGTCTGCGTTTACCGTTTAGACTTTTCATCTCGGGCGCACTTTTAGAAAGCAAAGATAGAGCAGTTGTGTTGAATCACATTATAACAGCTGTCAGCAGAGTGGCGCAGCGGAAGCGTGCTGGGCCCATAACCCAGAGGTCGATGGATCGAAACCATCCTCTGCTATGTACACTTTATGCACGATTGATAAGCATACCATCAGTTTAATGAAGTGCATTAAAACTGTTTTTTTCTCTCGTGTGTATGAAAGCTTCACACTTAAGGTACTCTTTCATCTTTACCAATAGCAGATGCCCAAATGTATCTTTGGTTGTTCTGCGATCCTTCATAGTTTCCTCAATTCCTTCAAATGAACATCCATATCAAAGCAATTATGTATATATATATATTACAATTAAGGTACATATTAAAAATATCAACGCACATTTGTATAATGCTCATTTAATAATGATTGTCAAGGATTGTCAAGTTCTCCAACAAATCTGTGTTCTAATTTTAAAATATTTTTGCTAAGGATACAACGGGTGTATAAATGAATTCTCCCAACAGCCAGTTAAAGAAAAATTCCACACGTGAAGATGGTTTTCTTGGACATTGACTTAGGTACTTATTTGTTTACTTGTTGTAGTTGCACACGAGTAAAACACAAAGATTTCCTGCCACATTCAAGAGGGTTTGCGAAGAAATCCCTTCAATTTTTAGCGGAGATTTTGTTTACATCATCACAATCTGAAGCACGTCCCTGAGTACGTTTGACCCACCAGCCCTTTGTTTAACAGCTGCACAGGGACACATTCCCGTTGCTTTTCACAACTCACATGTTTGTAGTTAAAGAAAATAAAATACTGTCATTTTCCTGCCAGCTGGCAGTATTTCTTCTGCACTGACTAAGAGTAACCAAGAAGTTCATTTCATCTTTCGCAGGCTGTAATCTACAGAAAAGGAAGTGAATACTTGTATTAAGCTAAATCAAGCCGACGGAGTTGCACTGCTGTTGTTTTTCTCCACTTTTCGTTAAAAGGAGAAAAAATCACTGGCATTTTTTGGAAGCATTTCTTCTGTCCTGAGAAGCAAGATTTGTATTTTATCTTTCAGAAGTTGTATGAATTTCTTGAAGTTCAGAAACAACTTGTTCCAGAAAAGAAATTAACACTTGCTTCAAAGTAAATCAAGACGTCGGTGTCTCTTGCTGTGTGTGCTCTTATCTGTCCATCTCTCTATCCTCTTCTCTCTGGCAGTCTGTGTAGAGTATCTGAAGGGGATGTAACACCACTTGGAAAAGAAAAAAATTCTCAGGAAAATTCTCAGGCAGAATAAAAAATCATTATTCTCTTCTCAGTGAGATTCACAGCTCAGACTCACACTCAGACAGGATCTCAACTCCGTACTGCTCTCTATCCTCACAATCCAGAACCAGAAGATATTCAGACAATCAGTGCTGCTACATGAACAATATCAGACAGAACAGCCTGGACTCATGTCACATTTCCCCCTTTTATCTTTCCTCCCAGCCCTCTTAGAGACATAGAAGAGCTCCTGGTTCTCCTCTCTGTGAACTGGGCTCAGGGGTCACTGATCTGGCAGTTGTGGGCTCTGTTCCAGGTCGAAAGCAAGAAGGATCTATTAACGCTTTCCAGGACTTCCAAACTCTTCAGTATTACTTTCTTTACTGTATGTCAGCCTCCCAAAATGTTTATAAATGTTTTATGAGTGTGGAATTATCTTATTATTTATATACAGTATTTATGTAATAAACAACAGTAGTGACACTATGATCGGTATATTGATTATTTGTAGCCTATGGTCCGATGGTCGTGTCTACAATAGTGACCATTTGACCAGTCTGTAGCTCTGAGCAGTGGGACTCAGATCACACAGAAGACCCGCCTGTGTGTGATTCCATACCAGCCCTGGGATTCAGCTACTCTCACAAATGTCTCACAGACCGTCTTATAAATTTACAATTAGATGAAGTCATGTAACAGTTTTACAGATAATTTAAATAATCAGACAGCAGTTTTGGCAGTGGATACATCTCCACATGGGAGAAAGGAACTGAAATATATGTGCTCACTGTAAAGTAGGAAGAGGTGGTCAGACAAGCAAAACAACTTTGCAGATAATGTGAAGTGACATTGTTTTGTGTCAATCAGCTCACAGATTTCGCTTCATGTGCCTTAAGCTGTGCAATTTGTATGGTTGTTGAATGAGATTGATTTCTTCACAAGCCCAGTCAATTGACAGTGGAGAGCTTGCCGACACACACCTTCATGAAGACTCTCTTCATTGTCAAGTCGCCTCCTTTGCATACAATAGTAGCACCGACACTAAGAGAAAGGATGAGAAATAGCGTTTATCAAGCGATTGCAGTGTTTGTTTGACTGAGGATCCTTGTGTGCTGAACTGGCCTCTGGAGAAGTGTAGTGCAGTAAAACAGAAGGTTTGTGTCACTCAAGATTGTTACAGAACAGAACAATACAATTACAATACTTTTATGAGAGTAAATATTACTGGTGCATCACAGTTCTTATAATGGTGAAAACAGGAGCACCTTCTCTACATTTTTGACTGAAGTATTTAAATGGAAAGAAATACTATCACTATGCAATTCATAAATGCAATTGACCTCCTCTAAATGTTCTAGTTTGATGAAACAATGTATGGAATTAGGTGACAATATCGGAATTCATTCAAATGCTCAGGATTAATTTTCAGCAACAAAAAAAGTGCTCGGAAATATTTTACAAGAATGAAACCTTACATTCACCTAAATAAACATTCACCATCTACATTAGCAGAGAACAGTAGGACAGAAGGTTAGTGTCACTGGACACTGCATCAGAGAGGCCGATCTCTTCTCCCTCATTATGCAGGCTTACCCACTCATGATGAACTGTCCTCCAGCGATACTCAGCTGCCATCATCGACTCAGACATGACGTTCATGTACATATTATACCTTAATATGGCACTGCGTTACAATAATTTGATCAAAACAACTGGTGAAAAAAAAGATAAAGACTTTGTCCAAAAAAGAAGCATTTATACCTTTCCTCTCCTACCAGCCATTACAAGTCACCTAGTTTTTAATTTAGAGCTAGATTAAAGCTCTAGTCTCTTTGGGGGTGTGAGTTGGAATCCCACTGCTGCCAAATAAGAAGCAAAAAACACACATTTGCTGCAGAAGTAACAGGAGAATTTGTGCCATTCAGCCTCATAGCGTGATGTCATTTTCTCAGGCTCATTTTTAGATGCTTGTGATCGAATCTATGATTCTTATGAGTGTGCCCTCCATAAAGGTAGCACAGATATAACGTGCCAAGTTTTCAGAGAATCGCATTAAATACAGGTCAGAAGAAGGCGACAAAGTGTCCGCTAGGCAGTTCAGCTATTTCAACGGTGTTCTCTGTTGTTTAGGTCCAGAATGACACCCGTTACAACCAGGAAACACACAGTGTCAGGCATCAAAAAGACTTCCCAAAACCCTGATCCTCTCCTTGATCCGGTGATGGCATCCAGACATTTCCTGCAACAAAGCCAGGATACGGTCTTCAACAACACGAGTGAAAGGCTAATTCCCAGCTTTTGCAATCCTTTGCAAAGAAGGACCGCATGTGCTCAGTGTTAAATGCGCTGTTCATTATTATTATTAATAATAATAATCTATACATTATATAGTGCCTTTAAAGGTGGCTTTTCAAAGTGCTTTACAGAATGAAACCAATAAAGTTAAAAAATACACAAGATAAGCAGGATGAGAATACACAGTTAGAGGAGACAATAGATGGTGGTATTAAATACAGTAGGAACAGAGGGGTAAAGAATAGTTCATTAAAGGCTCTTCTAAAGAAGAGGGTTTTGAGTCTGGATTTGAAGGAGTTTAGAGAAGGTGACTCTCTGATATCCTTGGGAATAAAGATCCAGAGCTTTGGTACAAAACAGGAGAAGGCCCTGTCACCCATAGAGTGTAGATGGACTGGGGGACAGATAGGAGACCAGAATTAGAAGAGCGAAGGTTGTGAGGTGGGGAGTAGGGCGATAACCCAGACAGGTACTGTGGTGTCAAGCCATGGAGAGCCTTATAGGTGAGCATGAGGATTTTGAAGTTGACAGGAAGCCAGTGCAAGGAGTCCAGGACAGGAGTAATGTGATCACAGTCCAGTGCTAATTTCTTTCTTGTGGCTGCTGGTTCATTTTCAACTGTGGACTCTTAAGAAGTCCTTTATTTGACTTGATCAACACTGATCCCTAGAGGATTTTGAAAGGTTGAATCAAAATGATACATGACTCTGGTGGGACTCGAACCCACAACCTTTGAATGACTTCATTCTATCAAAGCCTAGAAGTCCAATGCGCTCTCCATTGCGCCACAGAGCCAACCGATACATCGCTATATAAAACAGCTACAGAAAGCTGTAACTCATGCTTCTCCCGTTGTCTTTAAATTAAGCTCCATAAATATTGACAATGAGTGGCCTGTTGTCTACGAATAGATACCGCTGGGATTCACACCCAGGGTCTCCTGGTTTTTAGTGAGGCGTCTTAACCAGCTAAGCCATGGTGCCAAACCTGCTAAATGTTATCCACAACTTCAACCACCTGTGAGAAACGGGCAACTGCAGTGTTACGCCTGCTGGCTCAACAGATAATCCTTTTCGAAGTTTAAGGAGAGGATTTCTTTGTCAATTCAATTAAACATTTTAGAAATGCTGAACGATTGATGTGTTTCACGCGCAGAAATATTTTATCGTTACGTACTTTTTCTGTGCAGTAAGTTCTCCTTCAACTCCGCCCAACAACAGAGGTCGTTTTTAATACAGGAGTAAAGGCACACTGCACATCAGCAAAACATCCCGTACAGGTTTAGGGAGAGCGACATCAGTGATTGGAAGGTTGGAAGTTTCGGGTCACTTTTTTATTATAGATTCAAGCAGCCCTGAATACCTTTTCAAGAAACATTTCAGAATCCCAGTCACGTCCAGTATGATTGCTACACAGGTCTACAGTATACAATCAGAATACTGTTTGTGCATTATATAAAACACACCGCCCAAAGCATTTCTAAAACAGGAATTACATGTTTCTGAATGGCCCTCCTTTATAAATAAAATAAAAGGTCTGAAGCCTGCTCCAAAGAAGCACTTTATTCAGAGCTGACAAAGATGTGATAGGAAACATCTCGGAAAATGAAGATGCAGTCATTTCCACGCGTCGCACAACAAGAGCTGAACCCACCCGACGTTCTCAAGAGAGTAAGGTGTAAGGAGTGTGGCTGGGTGGTCTAAGTGCTGGGTTTGTGCTCCATTTTCTTCGCTGGGTTAGGTTTGAATCTTGCCACTGCTAAGTGTTGGTGGGTTAAGACCTTCCTTCTATTGAGACGTCAATGGGTAAAAGCTTTGCTTGGCAGTCTGTCGAGAGACTGAACTAGGTGTTTCAAGATAGTCTTTGTCAGCTTAACATCAAGGCATAAAAAAACCTCATTTTGTGTTCCCAACAGCAATGCTCTTTGGTCCCTTCAGCATTATGCAGGGAACAACATCTGCCGTGATCACTTTTGAGTCAGTGTGAATCGTAGTGTGCCGCAATTGTTTTTAAAATTGGTTCTGTAGTGTAAGAAAAACTGGCCGTTCAGGGACGCCAAATATGTAACTGTAGTGGCTCTCTGAAGGCACCAGTTCTGTAGGGTTTGGGCATTTACTGAGACAATTATTTATTGTAGCAGTAAATCACAAAGTTGATTCTTTTGATGGCTTTAGAGTCCAACCATGCGACATAACTCAAACAACGCACACACACAGGTGCTAATACACGAGGATACATTTATTAATACATAGAATATGCATGTAAACCTAACAGATCTTATCGAGAGGGTTATCAGAATACAAAAGATATATATTCAATCAGTTACAAAGTGTTACACATATCAAGAGGACATACGTTCAGTATATCATTCATTAAGACCGTTTCGTAAAGTGAACTTGGTTACAACTTCTACATTAGATACTCAAAACAAGTACATAACTCTTAGGAATTAAATTGATATCAACTGGTTTGGATAACAATGGAATTCTCGAGCTGTAATGCAGTGAAGTTGAATACTCATCCAATTTCTGGGGATTCAGATCTCCTGCGGGCACAAACAAACAGTTGCAGGCTGTTGCTGTCCAATCCGCGCTCTCTGGCTCGGTGCCAGGCTGTGCTGTGCGGCTTGTGACGGTGCACTGCTGATGCTCACTGTTGGCTTTAACTAGCAAAGTTTGTGCACAGGAGAAAAGATGACTGTGGGTCCCAGAAAGTCAGGAAGAGGACCGGTTCGTTCCTGATGAAGAGCTAGTTCTGAATAGTGATTCAGCTGTCCACAGTTCCGACCTGTTCACGAGGCCTGCTGCTGGTTACTCTCTGGCAACCTCCACTCTAGACTCTTAGAACAAAGGAAAGTTCTGGCACTCGGACACACTGGCCGTTCCGTGGTTGTCCGAGCTGAGTCTCAGGATGGTCAGGAGGCACGCTGCGAGAATGTCCTGCCCTTGGGAGCCTTCTGCTCCTGGGCCATCCTGCCCTGGAATTCTCCTTTGAATTCCCTTTAGAACAGTCCACAGAATCCTCTCCAGAATCTTACTGAATCTCCCTGAATCTTACTGAATCTCTCAGGCTCTCTGTGTTGCCTGTTTTTACCTGGAGGAACTTCAGCTCGTTGATTGGCTGAAAGTTCCATGGGCATCAGAGTCCCACGTGGGTTACTCGGCCCTACCAGCCCCTGATTGGTTGATCAAGGTGAAATATGAGTCACTTACTCCTGACACTTAGGAATGCAGTCCAGATGTCCAACTGGCACTCCCTAGACAGATAGGCACCAATGGATGACCATTGATCATGATAGCCAGGCTTAGCTAAGTGCATCCCCTTTGGGAGCTGTCCTTATCAGGAACCTTAAATCAGCCTGCATGAATAGTTTCTCTGTGGCTGCACCACAGAGATGAACACAGAAATGGGGCCTCATTTGGGAAGGCTCAGAACACTTAATTCTTTCTTATTAATAAGCCTCGCCGCTACAGTAGGCATGGTGCATTTGTCTGTGAAACTTGAATGCTGTGCTTTTTCACGCAGAATCATCGGCAGGAGCAAAGCTTATTCAATCTTTGCGCACAGCGCTCCATCAGAAATACTTTGTCCAAGTTTTGAAGAGATTGTGGGATTCTCTGCACACGCTCACATCGCGTACCTCAGACAACACCACCATTCGATGGGAAATTGATTCTACTTCTTGCAGTTGTTCCTGTGGTTGTGATAGTTACAAAGTTGCACTTTCCTCCACCTTCTGCTATAGTATTCATTGGGTGAGCTTCATCAATTGGCTCAGAAAGGTCAACTGTGCTTCGGAAAAAATCAGCAGCAGTGTCTTTATTTTGTCGGTGAGTATGGCTGTCTTTTAAAGCACATGAAAAACACGAGTTTGTGGATTTCTCCAAATAGCAACGAATTCAGCTGTGCAGAGCCTTACTGCTTTCAGAGGGTCTTTTACCGACGCTGCTGTAGTAGAGAAGTGACATAATCACAAACGCAACCATTTGTGCTGGCTGTTTAACTAAGTATTAAGCTTTTTTAACTATCACATGATTTTAACTAATTTAACATCATCTCCAGAAGAGCACCTCGCACTGCTCACTGAGCTGATGTATGTGCCCATTTCTCAAAAAATTAAATATCATCTGAACTGATTTTTTTCTACTTTAAATGCTTTCCTACTCTTTTAATATTTCAGTTAAATCTTTTATTTTGAAGTACTTTCCATTGATATTAATCCTAGTCCCGATGAATGATTCTGGGACATGGTGCGTCTTGAATAATGTTCTTATAGGTTTCAGTTTGGAAAAGTGCGCTCTCCAGAAGCTACCGAAACCTCTAATGGTCACACAAAGCTTAATGCAATAGCAACGTTTGGGGTTGAAAAAGAATATAACTTGCTATGAATATGAACACTGTTCCAGGAGGCGTGTAAGGACTATTTTGGCTCAGATCACCAATTTACCTTACATTTCTGATCCATTAATATCGCTATTGAATGCTTAAGGAAGGTCCTGGCAATACTTCTTGAGATCTTCTTTAGAAAAATTAAAAAATATATATTTCCAGTACTAAACAAAAAGTAAAAAATACTGATTACATGCAACTGATAAAATCTCTCTTCCAGGGACGTTGTAGCTACATGCAAATTACAATGGAAAACTTTATCAGCTTTAAAAGTTTCTTTTGCATTTATAAGACGATCAGCATGACACTCAAAACATACCTGTATTCAGTAAGCGGTGAGTCTGCTGGCTGAGCAAGTTGCCTCCTCTACACACAATAGCAGCCCTGACGCTAAGATAAATGAAAAGAAATTGCTTTTATTGGGCACTTTTCATATCCGATGGAGTTTTTTTGCGACACTGCTTTTCCCTTTTTTCTTCTTTCTGTACTCTGATGGAAAAAAAAAAGAGAAATCATGTAAGGGAAAAATGTATTTTTTTCATGGAGAAAACGTGCACCAGGAATGTTTTGTTTTGAAGAAGTGATTTAACATGATACATGACCTAATTTACTAGAGTAAATGCTCACACTGCAAGGTCTGCTTTACTACAAGAGAGAAGTAGAGTGAAAGATGTCATAATTGCACTGCGTTGTTGAAGAAAGCATCTTTTTCTTTGAATTCTAAATCAATCAGAATTTCAAAGTGAAACACAAACCCTTTGTCTGTATTAAAGAGATGATATTTTAAAACTGATAAAAATGTAGAAAACACGTTTCTCACTTAGAAATTTAGGATGGGATTATTACTATTACTAGTAATTACTAGTTGCAGTACTGAACTCACCATGGTGCAATTCAGTTACATGATTGGCCAGTGGTTTCATGGATAACGCGTCTGATTTTGCATCATGAGATTGGAGGTTCGACTTCTACCGGGTTCGTGTGTTTTTAAATCAGGCTACTCAGAAATAGAAGTCCATTATGTGAATGAACCGCACCTGAAAGCAAACGTTGGTCAGGTTTCCTTCTTTCCAGCATGAAATAGCAAATCGTTACAAAAAGCACCAGCTAATGTCCAATAGCATTAGTCATTTTAATTAACATGAATATACTGTAAGGTCTTGGTACATGGGATTGGATTTCATCCACAATTTAAAAAAGGGCAAATTATATTTATAGGCTTCAGACACATTTTAATACAAAAGTGACCTAAAACTCTGTAACTTTCAGGTTAGTTTGAACCTGTAATGAAAAAGGGGCCTGAAACTTCCATTCTGTGATGTAACTGTCTCTAAAGTCGGACGTGATGTTTCACGGATGTGCAGTGTGCCTTTTCTCTTGTCATGTTCAAAATGACTTGCTGTGTAATTTCCTGAATGCGTGTCCTGTACTGCTCTGTTATTTCATTTAGATTATCTATGTGGTGTACAGATAAAACCAAACGGCATGGTCTAATTCCTGGGTTCGGCACCAGCTGAACCTGAACATACATCATCCGATCTCAACATGATTTGAACACACAACCTTTTGATGTGGTATCAGATGCACTACCATCACACCACTCCCCATAAGTGCTTTTAATTCCCCCAAGGAGAAAAATATTTTTTTTCATTCTCTCCTGTGAGAAGCACCGCTCTTCCAACGAGGGTCTCTTCTTCCCAGACCACAGATTATTTTTCCTGTCTGGCTCTCACACAGAGGGCAGACACACTGTCTCCACTAATGTGTTTACTACATCTATAGATCTGACCCCCTTACAGCCCTGATATTCCTGGACAGGATCCCATATTGAGCAGTATTTCTCGCGTTCTGAACTTACAGTGTGTACACAATGTACTTTATACACAAAGTAAGTGTTTTCGTAACTCTTGGACGTTTTGTCAAAATGTTACTGGCATGCCAAAATCGCCCCCTCAACTGAACAGTCCCACCCCCCTCAGTTTTGGATAAATTGTCAATGGTCAGATAACTACACTAACCCCGAATTCACAGTTACTACATCAGACTGTTTAATGTGCAGGAGGGCTATCTGTCCAGGAACAGCACGTTACATAGTGTCTATGTTTTGGGGTGTCAACATTATTATGACCTTATTTGCTCAGGTGGACCAATGCCTTGCAGTAGTTTATCCTTATACTTACAATCGTTATATAACTAGGACTGTAGTTATAGAAGTTTCTACTTTCTGTTGGTTTTACAATGATTTCTTAATGATTCAGAACCTCGTTACCGTTGATGTTGTTGCAAAAATGAACACATATGGTTGATGCTCCAGGCAAAAATAATCACGTGAGTTCTGATGAACGTGGAACTGTTCTTCATCACTAAATACCAGATTGCTTGTCGTTATCTTCTAACATGAAATACTAATCAGTGGCATGCTTGCGAGAATTCACTTGGATGGTTGCAATGGCTCCATTTAAACCGAAATATCACTACCCCCCTCAGGATTTCAGACCCCCCCCCCCCCCCCTACAGATCATTCCCCTGCTGGCGCCAGTCCTGGGTATAATGATGAACATAGCTGCCTTGCAAGCAGTGAATCTGGGTGTGATTCCCACCTGACCCATCAACAAACCTTTTCCAATGAATCTTTGATCAATTTAAAAAAGTCTTGAAGCTGGTAGGCTAGGGAAGAAGCACTGTTTGAGTACACTGAGGAAAATGTGCTACTGTGCTGTGCTGCTCCAGTAGCGCAACTGGTCAGGTTGTGGTGCTTTTATAGTGGAGTTATACCGAGGTTGTGAGCTCAATCATCACGTGGAGTATGTTCTGTTTTCAGCTGCAGAAACGTGCTGTTGAATTTATGTCGGTTCTTGTGTTACTTTTTCCTCTCGATGGAGCTGTATTAATGCAGGCACACCTGCTTCCATGTCAAGTTATTTTATCGTTGCTTACAAACCAACACACTGCAGACACCTCTGATATTGTCACTGCTTGTGGGCCACGTGTTCCTGCTGTCAGCCTACCATGATCATATACCTATAGAAATATTACTGCTGTAATACAGGAGCGAAGAAACAAAACGAAAGCACACCAAGTTTAAAAAGGTCAAAATGTGTCAAAGCCCTTCCTCGAGGAGAATGGGGTTCAAACCTACTTGTGCAGAGTATCATGTATTAAGAGGAGATTGCCTTAACCACTTGGCCACCTCCATACACACTTCAGCCCCCTCCGGACATGAGTTGCCTCTTTCCCCATACTCAAGGGTAATTTTCCTCTTCCACCTACAATTTCAACATTTACCTTGTGAGATGTCAAACCACAGAGCCTGTGCTGCGCTTCAGTGTTAGCTGTAGTGGACACCCCATTGAACATAAAAAGCATATTGAACTCCTTGGACATAAGCCATTTCTCGTCACTTGCTCAGCGAGCAGGCTCAGCGCACACTGAATGCAGGTGTCTCAGAGCAATTGAGATGTGTCCAAGTGGCTGTAAAAGGGATATCTGATGCCAGTGCCATGGCTTAGTTCTCCGACGGCAGGCATAGCGGCGCGCCGGTTGGAGTATTCTCGGTCGCATTTAATGGCAACGTCATGGCAACGTCAGCTCAAACCACCAAATGGAGACAGGCGTGCTGACAAGCTGACCCTGCTGATGCAGAATTAACACTAGGATGTGAGAATGCTGTGGCTTAGTTGGTTAGAGTGCCTGCCTAGTAAACAGGAGATCCTGGGGTTGAGTCTCAGTGGTGCCTGTCTTGCCACACAGTTTATCATTATGGAAAGCAACATCCTTCTACATTAAATTTAATGGAAGTGTTCATTTAATTTTAGAAAATTTGGACTGGGGCGATGTATTATTGTAGCGGCGCAAGCTCACAGTGGTGCACTTGAGGAATGCGGTACAAGGGCCAGTGGTGCATTGGATAACGCATCTGATTACGGATCAGGAGACTGTAGGATCGTAATGCTCTTAAACCCAGTACCATAACCGTAGTGTGTTCAGTCCTACACAACCTTTCTATCGACTGAATAAGCCTCCTGTTCCATCTCCATCTTCTTCCCACACATTCCGGCTATTTCAGCACCGTTATTGTTGGACCACAGTCACAGATACGTAAGGGACACTATTCTGAAGAACCGTCTTAAATAAATAACGTTGCAAAAGGTAACAATAATGTTTTCTTAACGTAACCTTACATTTGGGCGTACAATACAATTTTCTGTACCCTCAAATAAAACAAAATCTTACTGCTTTCTCCTGAGAAACACAAGTGTAGTGTTAAATCACAATAAATAATACAACAAATATACTAAACTAACACCCAGATGTGACAACACACAGCTATGACAGAACACATTGAAGACTTAAAAGCCCTTTAAATTTTTATTTCCTTAATTTCCATTCTCTTCCCTCCCCAGGATAACTGAAAACTAACTATAATAAAGACTGTATATGCATTACTTGTAATACAGCTACTAATAAAAATATACATGGAACATATACATAATTATTAATAAATAACACTTTTATTAGTAAATACGTGTAATGATAACATTCATTGTGAATATTTGTGGTGTCTGGAAAGCAATTTTAGTTAAATATAATAATAATTTTCAAGCAAGTGGTGCATAAGCTTGTTACTTAATGAGTACATTATTTCCATTACATTCAAGACAGTTCTAATGTGATCGATTGTTCTGCTTAGTCCGCTACTGAGTAGCTTAAAACCTATGAAGAGGTGGTTTAAGCTAGACTCCTAATGCAGTAACATCTAACGGGCAGCAGCTGTTATTTTAGGTTTGTTGCAATTGAGAACAGGTTTAGTACAGAGCTGCTGACAAATTTCAGTGGAGTTTATTGTATAAGGGTTTATTGCAATTGACCCATTGTAGCTACCAATCAGCAGCAAGGAAAAACAAACTTCACTTGTGCCTTTTAAAAAAAGGGAAACAGAGTAGTAGTTTATGTGGTAATTTCAGGTACAATGTAAGAACTAAAGTTATCTACTCCCATAGTAATGCGTGGGGTCCTATAAATAGAAAAAAAACAATTTTAACCCGAAAACACAACAAACACAAAACAAGAAGTCTTCCAGGAACCCAGGTAAATCCCTGTAGTAGTCTAACAACTACAAAAAAAAAAAAACAAATGCAACAACTTCAAAAGAAAAAGAACATTAAAAACAAATCTAGGGAACAACAAAAACACAGAGTCTAATTCGAGAGCTTTTTCAAGTCTTCAGTGCTCCTCTCGTCTCAGTAGACCTCTCTCATATATTTGTGTACAGGTCAGCTGGAGGTACACAGCTGATGGTAATTTAAGTAGGGAGCTGCGTCAGAATGCATGGGCTTCAAAGGAAAAAGTCAAGGTTTATTCCATGCTGAAAAGAGAAGGAAACACAATGTTTCAGCTGTGGAGCCTTATTTGATTGTGACTCGAAGTAAACCTTTACTTCTTCGTTTGATGTTAATTTATCTCCATCAGATACCTAATAATATCTAAACTTGACAGTTGCTTTCAGTAGCTAAAGACACTGCTCCAGGTGAGGCTCGAACTCACAACCTTGGCATAACTTCGCTGTGCACTGCTGTATAAGTAACGCGCGCTGACCGATTGCGCCACTGGAGCTGTGCAAAGTGTGCTCCTCATACAGACTGACGGTGCAGAAACACAGGGTGAAAACG
Source organism: Lepisosteus platostomus (assembly GCF_059453375.1). NCBI lineage: Eukaryota > Metazoa > Chordata > Actinopteri > Semionotiformes > Lepisosteidae > Lepisosteus > Lepisosteus platostomus. Next base: position 64,998,785 of record NC_142615.1, on the reverse strand, counting down.
GTTTCGGTTGTGGATCCATCTATACATGGGGAACACTGAAATAGCAAGGAGAATACAAGAAAAGAAACTGAAAGAATTGTGCTAACAGCAAAGGGGGACGGAGGGAGGTGGTCGGACAAGTAAATCAGCCTGGTAGATTGTTTGTAGCGACATTTTTGAGTCAATCGGCACACTGATTTCTCTTCATGTGCCTTGAACTGTGCAGTTTGTATTTTCGTTGTAGATAGGTTTCTTCAGAAGTCCAGTAAATTGACAATAATGGAGAACTAGCTGACGCACCCCGTCGTGAAGACCCTCTGTAAGGTGATTACACGTTTCATTTTCAAGTCGCCTCCTTTACACTCAATTGCTTCCTCGACACTGAGAGAACATGAGAAATGGCTTCAATTTCAATGTGAAGCGCAGTTCAGGCTCGATGGCTTCACATCTCCAATCAATCAAATAAAATTGCAGTGAAGCGATCTAAATAAGACTCTGAAGTACTGGGAAAGATGATTATTTTGAGCGTGCCTCCCAGGGTCTGCTACGAGGCTGAAGTTGGCTTCTTATTCGCCAGCTTCTTATGCGTGTTTTTCGTTCCACCTTAAATGCTGCTGCTGTGATGTTATGTCGCCTTTCGCCTGTAGATGGCTCTCTTCGATCAGTACTAATCCGGCTGGAAAACTGTAGACATCTTCACTGAAAGGGAATATCCAAATAGCGACTGTCCAAACTATATTTTTGTATGGAATATATTTCAGAAAATCGCAAACCAATTTTAAAAACTCACCATAACACGGACTTACACTGGGAAAAAGTGATTGCACTTTCTGCTTATTTCTACGGCCTCCCCCCCGATTATGAAAATGTCTCACAGTTCTGACACTGATGTGTGAAAGACAATGTAACAGACTATCAAAATCCTGAAGTACAAACAATTTTAATGCACCAGTTTTTTAAATATGACCCTCTGATCTTGGCATGTCAGAATACATCGGGAAAAAGTATGGCAGGAATTGCAATGTCACGCATTGTTGAGAATATCACTGACCTTGCCGATATTTGCAGGGGATACGAATGTTTTGCACATGTTGAACTACAACATGTAAAAATTGAGCTCCTTAGTCAATATCACTGGGAATGTCCAATAATGACGTACATCAGTAGCCTCAAAGAAACTTAGACTCACACATGGAGTTTTATCTTTGTATGGAGATTGGGAGAATTAATTTATACTCTCGTTGCTCATTAGCTAAATTATTTTAAAAATATGACACAGATTTGTTTGAGAAACTTGTAATTGCCTTAAAGAGAGTCTTCTTGAAGATGTGCACCAGCTAGCTCTCCACTGTCAATTGACAGGACTTGAGAAGAAACTGTTCTCATACAACCAACATACAAATTACACATCTTAAGGAACATGAAGAGAAATCCATGTACTAAACAACATAAAACTGTCGCTGCAAATTATCACCAAGCTGTTTTATGTATCTGACCACCTCTTTCCTACTTTGCAGCGAGCACAATTCTTTCTGTTTCTTCATTGCTATTTTACTGTCTCTTTCCCCCATGCGGAGATGGATCCACAGCCGAAACTTTAGGTCGGTTCCTGTTACTCTGTCCGATTGAAAGAGCTGTATGAAAGGCACTCCCATCTCTGCAGGAAAGTTATTGCTGCTCTCAACACAATATACTGCAGCCAAATGTGATAGCGATACTGTCACTGCCTGTGGGCCACGTGTTCCTGCTGTCAGCCTATTATGTCATGTTCATCCACACCCAGAAACATTACTGCTGTAGCACAAGAGTTATAGGTGCAGTTGATAGAGCAAGAATCTCTTAATCTCAGAACTGTGGGTTCAGTCCCCACATTGGGTCCCTCTGTGTCAGTTTGATCCCCCAAATCCTCCTAGCATGACCTGATGGTGTAACAGTGATACCCAGTACCCAGCGTAATTCAGCTTTCTTTCCACTTGATTCAGATTTTGATCTGAAATCATCGGCCGAACAAAAGTTTGTCTAAATCGAGGGAGATCTGCTCTCAATCAAGTATTAAACACTTCAGCATTTACTGTTTGAATACCGCACTTTGTCAAAACACTGCCGCTTCTTAAGCTAATAAGTAACGGTTTTTGAGCATGCATTGTATTGTTAATGTTTATATTAAAAAAGCATAAATTCACATAATGGAATTTTGACGGAACAAAGTAGTCCAGCCCCTTTACAACATTACATACCCACTGATTAAAGCTTAAAACTACAGTAGCAGGAGTAATAATAATGGCAAGAACATGTTTGGAGTTCGGCATTTCATTTATTCTGCGGAAACATCGTATCGGAATGAACTGCCTGAGATAAAAGAGTAATTGCAGCTTCAGATCATATTTTCCAGAGCATTGCATTGTTCTGTTCATGCTGACTACACGCTTTAAATTTGTGATTTACTGCAAGCGTTGCTTTTCCAGATTTTTCTGAAATTCCTCGCATTTGACTTGACTTGAACTTTATTGCCATATGTAACCGGTGCTGGTACAATGGAATTCTTACTTACAGAAAGTCTCTCGATTGTAAAACAAGTGTAAAAAAAACAAAACAAAGTGCAAACAGTGCATCAAGACAATGTACAAACAAACAATAGACAATGTGCAAGTAAACATGCAGACAGTTTGAATATAAACAATACAGACGTGTAAACAATGACTGGAGACGTACAATAAATAAATTAAAATGAGGTAGATGGTGATGGTGTAGGTGTGGTCCGAGGGGGATGGCTAAATGTGTTCGCCAGTCTCACTGCTTGTGGATAAAAGCTATTGAAGAATCTAGTGGTAAGTGTCCGTATGCTCTTATATCTCTTGCCTGAGGGCAGTGGGGTGAAGAGCTCATGCCCGGGGTGGTGACTGTCCTCTGTGATGGCCAGAATTCTACCACGGCAGCGGTCCTCATAGAGCTGTTTAATCTTGGTGAGACCGCAGCCGATGATCTTCTGGGCCATTCTCTGCAGTGCCTTTCTTTCTCGCGAAGAGGTGTTGCCATACCACACGGTGATCCCGTTGGTGAGGACGCTCTCGATAGTGCAGCGGTAGAAGTTCACCAACACATGTATTGGCATCCCCCATCGTTTGAGGCACCTCAAGAAATAAAGGAGCTGCTGAGCCTTCTTCATGATAGAGTCAGTGTTCACAGTCCAGGTTAAATCTTTAGAGATGTGAATTCCCAAAAACCTAAAGCTGGTGACTGTTTCCACTTCCGTTCCATCAATACTGAGTGGGCTGTGAGTGTGTGGCCTGTGTCTCCGAAAGTCCACTATTAGCTCTTTCGTTTTCTTTATGTTCAAGTCCAGGTTATTGCTATGACACCACCGAAGCAGCTGTACAACTTCATCCCTGTAAGTGGACTCGTCATCATCACTGATCAGTCCTATTATAGTGGTGTCATCGGCAAACTTAATGATGTGGTTGTTGCTGTGTCTTGCTGTGCAGTCGTGAGTAAATAGGGAGTACAACCTTGGACTCAGACAGCAGCCTTGTGGGGTTCCAGTGCTCAGGGTGAGTGGTGTTGATGTTTTATTGCCTATCCGCACCACCTGTGATCTCTCGATAAGAAAGTCCAGCAGCCAGTTGCAGACAGAGTTGCACAGACCTAATCCCCTGAGCTTTGTCACCAGTTGACTGGGTATGATGGAATTGAATGCTGCACTGTAGTCCAAAAACAGCATTCTCACATACGAGTTCTTAGTGTCCAGGTGTTCCAAGGCTGTATGCAGAGCCAGGGAGACAGCATCATCCACTGATCTGTTGCTCTGGTAGGCGAACTGCAGGGGGTCCAGGGACTCTGTGATGGAGGAGTTGATGTGTGACAACACCAGCTTCTCCAGGCATTTTATCACCACAGATGTTAATGCTACTGGGCGGTAATTATTCAGGCATGCCACTTTTGTCTTTTTGGGGGTTGGAACAATAGTGTTTTTTTTAAAGCAGAGCCAGCACTAAAATATTTCATTCCCATCGCTGAATACATCGTGGAAACGGTATTTGCAACGGAATGCTGTCACACATGAAACCTCTTTGTTTTTCGGTTCTGAAGTTTGAAAATGAAAATAAAACGGGGGTCACCTCATAGGCTTGAAAGAAGTCCAAGCAGCATAAAAACCCGCGAATTCTCACAAATTGTGTTGCATTGTGCTGCACCTTTCTTCTGCTGCTTTTTTAAATCAGCCTTAAACATTTGAATGCATACCTTACTGCTGCTAATTACATTCACGTGTTTACGAAGCTTTTTTCTGTCCGTTATGTTTTTGCTAAGCAGTTTCTCCATTTTCCTCGTACTGTGATTGTGAGCGAGCACAACAACACTGAAACAGTGTAAAGAGATAAAAAAGTCAGGGTAAAACGCCTGACTGTCGGGAATGGGATTTGAACCCGTGCCTCTATTTGGAGAGCGAAACACAAAGCTTAAAAGACATGAAGCTGTGAATTTGCTGTTTTAAACTGCTTGGCTATCCTGAAAAATGTGTGCTGATTGTACCAGTCGCATCCGATTTTCCGTTACTTTAGAACGATTGATATGACTGGACGAACACAATTTATGGCGTTTAGCATGACATGGAAAACAGTACCGGAGCATTCGGGTCTGGACTACCAGACTCAGAAACAGTTTTTACCCCCACACTATCAAACTATTAAACTCACAGCCTCTCTCACTCTCTCCTCACCTCTCACCTACGATCTGAAACTCACAGTGCCTTCTTTCTTACCAAAAACCCAAACACACATTGAAAATCTACCTCTACCATACATGTCAAAAGCTCACTCCCCATCATTTCTATCCCTTTATTTCATTCTTTTGATGCATGTTTTTGCACATAACCTGTTACCTTTTTGTTGTTTTGCACACTGCCTGTTGTTGTTTTTTGCACATCGGCTGTTGTCTCTTTCTTTTGTTATACAATTGTATTGTTGTTGTGTTTTTTTCTTTGTACTACTTATGTCCGAGAGCTAGCTAAATACCATTTCGTTATTCCATATACCTGCGTATGAGTATAATGACAATAAACTTGAACTTTTAACTTGAATTTGAACTTGAACTTGACATAGTCTTGCAGGCAGTATATTATTTTATCGTTTACTCGTATAAAAAAACATGGTCTTCTCGTTCCTAAGTCAGATTTTTAGTGCTTTCGAACGTTACTTCCAACCTGGACTGACAGCTCACCAGATCTGTTTGTGATCAGACCATGGAGTCAGGGGCTGTACCAAGTGCACGTTCCTTCCCAATGCTGAGGCGATCATTCAGAAGATGGGTGTGAAGAGAGATAAGCTTTGTCGACTAAAAAACAAGGCAGGATATGCACGAATACTAATCACTGGCGACAGTTATGCTCTCTTACTATTGAGATCCCTACATTGCAAGTTTTTTTAAGACTTTGAAACTAAAGGAAAGCGGTGACAGATGAAACAGGCACAGGTGGGGCTTGAACCCACGCTCTTCAGTTTACGAGGCCAACGCCTTACCACTTGGCCAACGCGCCTTTGAGTAAGCATGGGAAGAAGGTTGTTCAAATTATTTTTTTCTGAATCTGGTTTACATCGCCTGGATGCAGCAACAACAATAAAAGGTATACTTGTCCTTAAACTCGGACGTGATGTTCTGCAGACATGTGCACAATGTCCTGTTTTCTTGCAGTGTAGACATTTTGCTGTTCACGCTCCGCATTCATCTGCTTTGTGCGTTGTTAGTCCGCACCTGTAACATGTAATGTCAGCCGTCCCCTGTTCTTCTATTTCTCTAGCATGACTGTGTCCTGCTGCTCGGCTTTTGTTTGTAAAGTTTGAGCGAGCGCCCCGTTCAGTGTCACTTTGTCACTGTGGTCAGAAAGCATTCTTGATTCTGCTTGAGCTGCTTCATGAATTCTAGCGACTGTAAGAGCTCTTTTTAAAGTCAGCCCTTCCTCCTGCAGCAATTTATAGTCTCTTATGTGCACATTTTTCCACAAGTTGATCTCTTAACATGTCAGTTTCCAATACTCCAAAGTCACAAGATTTAGCCAATTCTCTTAGTGCAGTCACAAAAGCATCAACAGTTCTCTGCCTAAATTTATGCCGTTCCAAAACCACAATTTCTCCGCGGTGTAAAGTAAGCGTCTAAGGCAGCTACAGTCTGTTCATATGTACCTTTTTCTCCAGGGAGATTGGCGAAAATCCGCTGCACGGGAGCCCCGATACAGTGCAGTAATGTAGCACGTCTCACAGCATCCTGAGCTTCTGTAGATCCACCGGCTATTTCAAAAAAATCTGTACGACTCCATCCATATCTTGTATTCCGTATACAAATCCGGAGCTACGAGGTTCAGTAGAAGCGGTGAAAAAAGCCGGGCATAAGCAAAGCTTCTCGGCGCGGCTGCCATATCTTCCAATGGGCAAGCTAAACGAACAGTCAGAAAATTCAAAAGTTCGTTTCTACCAGCAAGAGAACTAAAATCTGCAGTGTTCTGCTCGCTTTGAGTCCGTCAAGCACTCATCTCTCGTCGCCATAAATGTTGTGTATCTTAATAAAGAGACGTTTTAATATTATTTTAACTATTTTGTTAACTACACAGATCATGCCCTTACACCTTATATTCCTGCTTTCTACTCTCGTTCTGTTGTCTCGCGATGTCTACTCACTAAACTACATTTAGCATGACTTCTTGTTGCAGTTGAGCTCAAAGCTGAAGATGATCTCCATGTTCTACCGCACTAACTAGTCCGAAACGTAGTACACAGTACACACTTTTTAAGTGAAGTCAGGTTGTTAAAAAATTAAACCAGCGCCCTGTCACAGAAACGTACCCCAGTCTCCCGCGCAACAAGCGGGGGTACTCAGCACTATACTGTACTAACGAGGAGCGCTTGTCTGCAGCTGAGCGTCAGCTCTGTTTACTGTCGGCAGTCATTTCCTCATTTCCAAAGACTTTTTCACCTGCTCTCAACTTTTAAAGACGGTCATAAACGCTCAAGAAGTAATTAATGTCAGTTGGAAGTCTGTTTCTGTTGTCTCAGCTCTTGATAAAGACAAGCCGTGCGTGGGAGACTCCCTCCCTGAAGACGTTTGCCGTCACCCTGCGAGGGAGAAGAGCCATCAATCACCAAAGCAACCACTGAGACAGTTAACATTAAACACGTGAAATGCGAGATGTTGTGATTTTTTCCCCCGCTTAAGGCTTCTATCGATCCTACTCTAACGAGAAAGACCTCTTTATTAGAAGTGAGATTTTAGCAAACGTCTCCAGGGGTAACTGCGACCTGAACGCAACGGCATCTTGCCTGTGGTACTTATAATGAAGTATATATTTTATTTCTTTCTACTCGTTGATAAGAAAAAAAGTGAAATCATGTAATTAGGGATATGTCTTTTTTTCATGGGGAAAACTAGCCCGAGCAAAAGTTTAGAGCAGCGCTCAATAAAAATGATCAGAACCCGAAAGCGCTTTTTATGCGGATCAGTATATTCCGATACCACTGGTTCTGCAGAAGAAATAAGAAAAGCCGAACTCAAAGCAGAAACGTGTTGCCATTACGGGTACTCTGTCTGCAGCTGCTTTAAGATCTACTCACACCACGATGCCATTAAGGCTACCTAGTTAAAAAAAACATCGTCACCTTTTTGAACGTGATTATTAGACACCCGTTAAATCTCAACCGAGGTTTCTTGAGAGATCGTTCAGCGAGCGAGTAATAAAAAACTACTTCGCTTCCAACCTCTGCTGTCACTGTAAACTCGGACGTGATGTTCTGCAGATGTGCAGTGTGCCTTTCCTCTTGTCGTATTCAAGAGTACTCACTGTGTGAGCCTCTCACTGCGTGTCCTGTACTCTACTGTGATTTAATTTAGATAATGACGTGGAGTAGAGTGACAAGATCTTCTTGAACATTTTCGGTTTGTGAAATGAAACACTAAATACACTACTGTAAATACAAGTAATGGACATTTAAAATAACCACAGTACAGCTAGAAGAGTGAAAGATAAAAGACTATTTAGAATGACATTCACAATAGACTTAAGAATAGCACATCGGCCCGAACAGGGACTTGAACCCTGGGCCCTCAGATTAAAAGTCTGATGCTCTACCGACTGAGCTATCCGGGCTCTGAAAGAAAGTCACCACTGTCGGGATCCTCGCAAGTCACGTGTACCATTCCCAGTAGAATGAGTGAGAAATACAGCATGACATGGGTAGTTAAGGGGCTCCCACAGTCCATCTTTCCTCACATTACTGTTTTTTTTCAATAGCATTTTGACCTTTTTTCACATTCAGATTTTTTTCACATTTAATAAAATCTTTTAATCAACAACATTAAAAAGAAAACAAATGGAACATTTTTTGGAACAATAATTAAAAAAAAAACTTTCAATGCCTTGGTTGTATACTTGTGCACACCCTTTATAAAGGGAGTTGCAACAGTGCTGAAATTTAAAGAGCATTTCTGTAGAGAAAACAGCCTTGATGTTAAGCTTAGGGAGCCTGTCTTTTAGAAATTCTATTTCTTAACACCTTGCACAGCCTCCCGCCAGACTAACAAATATTTTTTTGGAGAAATTAACTCACACACCGGAAGACACTAACGTTTATTTACGTTAGAGCATGTGAATAACAGTTTAACCGAAAAAGGTTGTAATTGTGATTTTGTTAAAATTCAATAAATCGTCTATCAACAGTTAGAATTCATTTAGAAATTGTTTTATTTAATAAACTATAAGACAATTAAGAGAGTTTATAGGTCATATCCGTCGCTTATGTTCTTTTAACTCTAGCGTTCAGGATCCAAACCCAGGTGCGGACGATTGTGTTTCTTGAATCTCTTGTAATCATCAAAAGTCGATGTGTAGTCCTTCAGTACTTTCTCGAGTTGTGCCATGGATATTTTATACGATCAATACTTGTCATGCTCTTTTGCATTTTCCTTAACAAACGGAAAAAGTTCAAGGTGTGTTTATGGCTGTGCTTCACATCTACACGAGAGCAGTACAGGACACGGAGTGAGGAGTTCGTGAAGCTTTCAGTTTAGTGCTGAGTTCAGAAGGAGGATTCGCTCGCTGAATGATCAATCAAGAAATCCCGGGTGAGATTCAACAGGTGTTTTCTGCAACAGCCACGACAAGTGTGAAGCAATCTCTGGATTTCCTGACTTTGAACTAAATTATTAGTTCAAATAATTTAGGATTTAACAGAACTAAAAGAGGTACATTTAAAATAGCAGCGCAACCCTGCAGCACGTCGAGTTTAATTGTGTAAACTGCATTTAATTGTGTAAACCTGGCTCTCTCTGAACACGAGCAAAGAGTTCTCACTCAACAGAAGATTGCGATGCGAGTACTCTAATATAAAAGCACCTGGAGATACCAGGGATTGAACCCGAGACCTCATACATGCAAAGCATGCGCTCTAACACTGAGCTACATCCCCGATGATAAAGTTTATGGAACAGACTTAGAGATGTGCAAATGCTCACTGATCACACCACTCACGAAGAATGCCTGCAGTTTCCCACTTTCGCGTTTCTTCTACTACAGAGTAAATTCATAGGAATGAAGAAATAAGGAAGGAAAAATAATCGCATCGAAGCTTCAAGAGACTGGGCACAAATTAATCTGTTATTTTTGTATCCAGTTACATGGGCGACGGTGGTTGATTCCCAGACGGGGGAGTGCTTTTTTTCTACCTCCTTACTCGACTGTCTTTCAATTCTATTTTATTTGAAAGCTTTTTGCATCTTTTAAGTGCTCTTGATTAAACTATCCATAGAAAAACAGCAGTACTGATGATTTAACGCAAAAGGGTGAAACAACGCCCCAACCACAGGAATGGTAACAGGAAGGATCGTGTTCTTATTTAATATGTCCTTTTGAGATGTCTTGTCAATGCTCACAGGCGGTAGAGCTGAATAATTTACTTTTAGTGGTGTTTTTAAACAAAGATGGAACACGTTCTTTCTATACCAGGAGAAAAGGAGCAGACTTTACCTTTAAGTGGCAAAAATGACACCTTATCAAAGCTAATATTAATTAAAATGATATCACAACAAAGGATTTGAGCCTTGAGCTTTCATTGGACGTCTGTGTCTCCATAACTTTGTAGGTGAGAGAGAGGATTGTGATAATTTGTAGGTGCTTCTCGGAAGTGCGTTGGTGGTACAGGCGCCTTCCAAATAATTGAGTCAGGTTTGAATCCCAGCCAGTGCAAACCCGAATCTTTTCAAGATAATCTGTGGTCCGCTAACACATCTTTTGAAACACTACAACAGGTAACACCCCGTGTGAAACATCGTGAGCATCTGTTAAACCTCTCTACCTACCCGTTCCTCACAGAGACATGACGAGGGTCTAAAGGGACATTTTGAGCCGTAGAAACATTTTATCATTCAGTAATTTCCTGTGCGGTCAGGCCAGTTCCACTTTAACTGCGCCCGACAACGGAGGTCGTTTTGAAAACAACGAGAGTAAAGGGACACTGCACGTCTGCAGAACATCACGTCCGAGTTTAAGGACAGCAAGAGATTGGAAGCTAGGGAGTTTCGGGTCTGTGTTTTTATTATAGGTTCAAGAAAATCTGAATACCTTTTCAAGAAGTATTTCAGAATCCCAGTCAAATCCAGTACAAATGCCGCATAGATCTGCATTGTACAATTAGTATACTGTTTGTCCATTGAATCAAACATGCCTTATGAAGCATTTCTAAAACAGGAGAGATTGTTAGGGAATGCGTCTTCCTGTAAAAATAAAATGACTTCAAGGGCACTATAAGCAGAGGTGCTCTACAGGAAAAACTATTGCCAGAGATGCCAAAGAGGTCGAGATTTCACCACATGAGAGAAAGCATCTCAGAAAATGAAGTTGCGGTCGTTTCCACGCGTTATAAAACCACTAGGTCAAACAACAAGAGCTGAAGAGCCGCTGTTGAGAGTAACACGGCCGAGCGCTCTAAGGAGCTGGCTTAAACCTCCAGTCTCTTCAGGAGCATCTGTTGGAGTTGCACTGCTACAGCGCATCTCCTTGTTAAGTATCCCTTTTATTGTTGTTGCTGCCTCCAGGCGATGTAAACCAGGTTCAGAAAAAAATAATTTGAACAACATTATTCTCCTCTTTATTTGAAGGCGCGGTGGCCAAGTGGTAAGGCGTCGGTCTCGTAAACCGAGGATTGTGGGTTCAATCCCCACCCGTACCTGTTTCGTTTGTCTCCGCTTACCTTTAGTTTCAAAGTCTTCAAAAAAAATGTAGGAGTCTCAATAGTAAGAGAGCATAACTGTCGCCAGTGATTAGTGTTCATGCTTATCCTGCCTTGTTTTTTAGTCGACAAAGCTTGTCTCTCTTCACACCCATCTTCCAAATGATCGCCTCAGCATTGGGAAGGAACCTACGCTTGGTACAGCCCCCCACTCCATGGTCTGATCACAAACAAATCTGGTGAGCTGTCAGTCCAGGTTGGAAGTAACGTTCGAAAGCACTAAAAATCTGACTTAGGAACGAGAAGACCATGTTTTTTTATACGAGTAAACGATAAAATAATATACTGCCTGCAAGACTATGTCAAGTTCAAGTTCAAATTCAAGTTAAAAGTTCAAGTTCAAGTTTATTGTCATTATACTCATACGCAGGTATATGGAATAACAAAATGGTATTTAGCTAGCTCTCGGACATAAGTAGTACAAAGAAAAAAACACAACAACAATACAATAGTATAACAAAAGAAAGAGACAACAGCCGATGTGCAAAAAACAACACCAGGCAGTGTGCAAAAAAAACAAAAAGGTAACAGGTTATGTGCAAAAACATGCATCAAAAGAATGAAATAAAGGGATAGAAATGATGGGGAGTGAGCTTTTGACATGTATGGGAGAGGTAGATTTTCAATGTGTGTTTGGGTTTTTGGTAAGAAAGAAGGCACTGTGAGGTTCAGATCATAGGTGAGAGGTGAGGAGAGAGTGAGAGAGGCTGGGAGTTTAATAGTTTGATAGTGCGGGGGTAAAAACTGTTTCTGAGTCTGGTAGTCCGGACCCGAATGCTCCGGTACCGTTTTCCATGTCATGCTAAACGCCACAAATTGTGTTCGTCCAGTCGTATCAATCGTCCTAAAGTTACAGAAAATCGGATGCAACTGGTGCAATGATTGCACACATATCTTTAGAACAGTCGAGCGGTTTAAAACAGCAAATTCACAGCTTTGTGTCTTTTAAGCTTTGTGTTTCGCTCTCCAAATAGAGGCACGGGTTTAAGTCCCACTTCTGACAGTCAGGCGTTTTACCCTGTCTTTTTTACCTGCCTTTACACTGTTTCAGTCTTGTTGTGCTCACTGACAATCACAGTACGAGGAAAACGGAGAAACTGCTTAGCAAAAACATAACGGACAGAAAAAAAGCTTCGTAAACACGTGAATGTGATTAGCAGCAGTAAGGTATGCATTCAAATGTTTAAGGCAGATTTCTAAAAGCAGCAGAAGAAAGGTGCAGCCTTTGTGAGAATTCGTGGGTTTTTATGCTGCTTGGACTTCTTTCAAGCCTATGAGGTGACCCCCGTTTTATTTTCATTTTCAAACTTCAGAACCGAATAACGAAAATGTTTCATGTGTGACAGCATTCCGTTGCAAATACCGTTTCCACGATGTATTCAGCGACGGGAATGAAATGTTTTAGTGCTGGCTCAAATGCGAGGAATTTCAGAAAAACCTGGAAAAGCAACGCTTGCAGTAAATGACATATCGAAAGCGTGTAGTCAGCATGAGCAGAACAACGCAATGCTCTGTAAAAACGATCTGAAGCCGCAATTACTCTTTTATCTCAGGCAGTTCATTCCGATACGATGTTTCCGCAGACTAAATGAAATGCCGAACTCCAAGCATGTTGTTGCCATTATTGTACTCCTGCTGAAAGAAGAAAGAAAGGTGTCGTAAATGAACTTTGTCGCCCGTGGGAGATGTCAAGCGCATTGGACATGAAAAGTGCCGGATAAAACCCATTTCTATACGTTTCTCTTAGTGTCGGGGCTCCTATTGAATCTAAAGGAGGCAACGTGCTCAGCCAGCCGACTCAGCGCTTACTGAACGCAGGTGTCTCAGAGCGGTGTGTCCAAGTCGCAGTAAAAGAGGGGGATTCTGCCGGCGCCGTGGCTTAGTTGGTTAAAGCGCCTGTCTAGTAAACAGGAGATTCTGGGTTCAAATCCTAGCGGTGCCTTTCTTCCTGTCTTCTCGCACCGTTTATTGTTATAGAGAACATGCTTCTGCATTACCTCAGTCAATATCACCGGGAATGTGAATAGAAATGTAAACATCAATATTTCTGCTCTCTCCTGAGAAACACAAGTATAGAGTCAAAACACAATAAATAATGCTAAAAAATTATTCAGTTAACACCCAGATGTGACAAAACACATTTAAGACTTACATCCCCTTTAAATATGTATTTCCTTAATATCAGTTCTCTTCCCTCCCCAGGACACCTGCAAATTCACTAGAGCATATTAAAAGCTGTGTGTAAGTCTTACATGTGTTCTGTCACATCTGGGTGTTAAATTAATAGATGTGTTGTGTTATTTAATATGATTTGACTCCATGCTTGTGTTTCTCGGGAGACAGCAGAAATATTGGGGATTTGCGGCTACAGAAAATAATGTGAACTTTACAGGCAAAAGTAAGGTTAAGTTAAAGAAACAAAAACGTATTGTCACCTTTTTCAACGTGATTTTTTAAGACATTTGTTCGGAATAGTATATCTTCTCGTGTCTGTGGCTGTTATCCTACAATAACGGTGGTGAAATAGCAGGAATGTGCGGAAAGAATCGGAGATTGAACAGAAGACTCATCCAGTCGATAGTAAGGTTGTGTAGGACCGCACACCCTACGATGTCAGTGTTGAGTAGTGAGGTTTAAAAGCTTCTTCACGAACCAGGAAGGAGTACAAACCTAAAGTCTTCTGATCCGTAATCAGACACGTTATCCATTGCGCCATTGGCGTTTGTATTGCATTCAAAGCCGCTACTATTCATGTGTCTTGTATGTGTGTCTAGTTACTACGTCTTTCATTATGCCTGGTTTAAAATAATGTATCTTTAAAACAGACAAAGGGTTTATGAGTCTCCCTGAAATTCACACACGAAGAATAAAAAATATCGCGTTTAAAAAGAATACAGAGATGCCGGCGATAGAAAACGGAGCGTCTTAAGTGCGCGCTATCACTGAACTAAACTCCCGATCGATAAGTTTGTCGGCGGCTTTTTAATTGTGTTAGGAAGAGCAAACAGTCCACAGTGTACATTTTAAAGGTCTGAGCAAAACAATCAGACGTGAGGATTAGGATTAGGATCCAGAACAGGAGCCTTTACTTCTTTATATACTGAGCTTTCGGGTGAACGTCAAAGTGAAAGACAAATTCGCAATTTTCACTTTTTGATTAAGGAACAAGAAAACACCATCCTTCGAGCTGGATTCAAACCAGGGACATAAGAAATGCCCACTGTTTTTGTCTATAGTCTTAAGATCTAGCAATTGAGCTATCGAGAGGTCGGAAAGTAAACGGTTTTTCACACGTGTAGCCCAATGTAGTGTAGTGTTCCTCTATTTAAATCCCAGTTCGACGTCAAAATACTCACTCCCATAGTCTCGTTCAGAAGAAGAAATGGACCAGGCTTCCACTGTATAAACGTCCAGAGTTCTTATAAAACGTTTGAAGGGACATCAGTGCAGACTGAAATTGACCCGTTTTCTAGTGGGATCAGGATCATATAAAACCTTTCTTTTGGATTGAGAAGAGGATCATGGAGACACTCAAAATATCCCTGTCTTTGCTTCTTTCAAGGATGAATGGAGTATTGAGCTGCAAGCATCGGTTTAAATCAAAACTCTCTGCTACTGCAGTTGCTTGTTTGAGAGTTTCTTCAAATCTTTCAACTGAACGTTGATATCAAGAGATATTGACGGTAATATCATAGGGACTTTGGTTTTCTTTTGATCGAAAATTGTATTAAAATACAAGCCTCTTTCACAGTTGTATACAGTAATACTTTCCCTTGCATCCTAAAATTTCTAAATACCACAAAGTTACAACATATGGAATAGCATTTATTTTAAAATGTATTTTAAAATTTGCATTTATTTAGAGCTATATTTAGAGCTTAGTAAAGATAGCATTGCTAATATTGATGGAGTAGAAATGTAAGATGAATTGATAGCTTTTTCTGAACTAAAAAAGTCCTACAACGCCTCCTGTAACAGTAGCGAGAGAACAAAGGTTTGAGGGTGGGTACCCACCTGTATAAGAATAGTATTCTGCCAGTGCTGTGGTAAAGCTGGTTAAAAGACTTGTTTCATAAAGAGGAAATCCTGGATCCGATTTCCAGCGGTACCTTTTTTTTTCCTGTCTTGTTTTACAGAACATGTAATTTGGGACACTCAAAGAGTTCTTGATTTGGTTTAATGCGTTTATTCATTTCCTTTGCAGAACAACTTGTTTTTTTTTAAATCATACAGCTTGCGAAAGATGAAATGCGAGCGAATTTTTTTGTTCACCAAAAGTATGTAAATGAAAAAAAGCGTAAGGTGTAAGCATTTCTGTGGTGCAATCGGTTAGCGTTTTCGGCTATTAATCCCCAGGTGGGTTTTTTGATCACACCCAGGGACGCACTTCTTCCTATAGTAAACATCATCACCGCAAAAATTTAATTGTTCCGCAAAACCTGAACTATTTTGATATTTGCAGTAGTAAACAATTGAGTACCAGAGTCAACATTACCGGGAATTTCCAATAATTACCGACATTGGCAACTTGCAAGCAGTTAGTATTCACCCATAGAATTATATGTTCCAGTGAGTGAGGGAGAATTCACTTATGCTCCCGTTGCATCTTCAGCTAAAGTAATTTAAAAAACATTGCAAAATTGTTCGAGAACTTGTCAAGCAAAAACAACAGATCGCCGGAGTTCTATTTTAATATTTTCGTATTTTTACCTTAATTTGAATATAAATGTTAACATAAACGCTGTTCAATATAATGTAATGTTGTTGTACTTTTAAAATATTTTAGCTGAGGGTGAGAGGGGGGATATTACGCCTTGCCAAACATCTAAAATAACTGTAAAAGGGGATGGCATTTTAATAAAACTGGCAATCAAAAGAAAGTTACAATTTGTATGGTATTATACTCAATATCCCTCGATATTGAAGGTCAGATGAGGAATTTGAAGAAATTATCAAAGAAACAACGGCAATAGCAGAGGATGTTGATTTTGAACCAGTGTTTGCACCTCAATAATCCATCAATCTTCGCTTGACAGGCTTCCTCAAGATATTCGGTGTTCTATACAAAAAATCGACAATTAAGCGCAAATGTGACAAGAGGCAAAGACTGCGGTAGAGGAGGAATAAACTCCACACGATGACTGTATGTATACGTCTGTCTAATATTCGGCCCCTGCAGGGGCATCATATTCTCTGAACTGCCTGCCAGCGTGTGTACGGGCTTATAATTCAAGAATATCAATGGTCAGTCGCTTACAACGGGTGTTTGTGTTTGTATTATTTAGAGAATTGAAAAAACATTTTCTAAACTACAGCTCGAATGAAATTTAAAAAAGTTTATTTGTCTCTTTGCTGTAACAACTGTGCCAAAACTATTCAGATACATCAAAATAGCATCAGAATGTAACTAGATTTTATTGGATTTTAGGAAATGTATTTTTGCGCATTTCTCTATACAATCAGAATACCTTCCTGTTTTCACCGTGTTTATTGTTTCTGCCTATGATCTCGGAAAGAAAGACCCAGTATCTGTTCACCGAAATATTGCAGGAGTTTGATATGGTTTGAGAGGAGTGTATGAAGGTAATGAAGGAGGGAGGACACGCGCATTCCGCACGGGGAGCGCAGAGCAATGAGTCTGCAGCTCTCCGAGTCTTTTCTTATACAACCTCCCGGAGTCCGGACACAGCGTCTCCAGCCAGTGTTGAGGGTTTACAGTTCAGAAAACGGCTGTCTCGAGCAGAAACTGATCTTCCTGCTTTAGTTAAGGTTTGGTTATTGTGGGGGTTTAGCGCTTGTATCTCTCTTCTCTTACTAAACACTATCTACTGTAAAGTATATAAATAGAAGCAAAAATGCAGCTAAAATACTTCAGTAAGGCCGAGCAGATAGGAAAGTTTAATAAAAATGTTCTATGATCTATGTTCTAGTTGCCCATATTTTTTAAACTCTCTGTTCGAGCTCTGATTTAATCCTCTCGGCTCCTGCCGCTGTCACCGGGAGAGTGGCTGCATTCCGTAGGGCTACAGGCTGATTTCACAATGCCACATTTAATGAAATACAGGGGAAACCGCAGGGAAAACAATATGTTTTAATACGTCTTCTTCTGGATTTATATTTCGGTCTTTCACCTTTGAATGCATACCTTGACCGTAAATCTTTACTCGATTACAGGCACCCCAAACAGTTCTTAAGGGAGAAATCGAAGCCTATTTGACTTTCTGCTAATCACATTGAAGTGTTCACGAAGCATTTCCCTGCCCATCATGTGCCCGCAAGCCGGTTTCTCCGTTTTCTTCTTTCTGTCGTTGTCAGCGAGCACAAGAAGACAGGAAAAATGCAAGAGAGGGAAAAGCTGTCAGGAGTGGGATTTGAACCCACGCCTCTATGCAGAGACCAGAACACCCAAGCAATGGAAAGACAGGAGTCCTTGAGTCTGGCGCCTTAGACCACTCGGCCATCCTGACGAGATACGTCAGTTGGTGTGATAAAAGCACCAGTAGTTCACAAAACTGAGAAATGCTTTGCTGGAGAAGCGCCACGTTGCCTAATGTTGCCTAAACGGATCGCGGAAATCAAATATTCGGATCGATTTAGAGTGTGCTTTACAGCCTTTGTGTAATATTTTAAATTGTTTTAAAAAAGTGTGTACTGTGTACTACGTTTAGGACTAGTTAGTGTGGTAGAATATGGAGATCATCTCCAGCTCTGAGCTCAACTGCAACAACAAGTCGTGCTGAACAAAGTCAGAGTTCAGCTGAACCTTTGCTCAGTGTGGTGCTCAGGACTCAGGAGTATTATTGTGGTTCTAATTAGCACAAACTGCAGGGGTCCTGAATCAGAACATTTCAATTTATCTGTTCAGTAAGTTAAAATGCAGGACACATTAAAATCGGATTATTACTGTGTCTCTGTCCCGTTTGTATATAACCGAATGTTTAAAAGATACCAGTAAGGACACACAACTACTAATGCGGTACTTATTGGAAATAGTCCCAAAACAAGTACGTCCGGCAGCTGGTAATAATTTTGCAGTGACACTTTGAAGATTTACACTCTATTTAAATATTAATTTACTAAATTTCAGTTCTCTTTTCTCACACTCCCTGGCATAACTGAACTCTCACTCTCGCATACTAAAGGCTTTACATGCATTAGCTATGATACAGATTCTAATAAAGACAGAATGAAACTGCTTGTTTTGTGTCTCATGGTGATCCTCTTCTCGATCCAAATGAAATGTTTAATATGATCCCTCGAGAAAGAAAGGTGTCAATTTCCGCCTGGAATGATTGATGCTCCATCAAACATTTTGTAATATCTCCAGAAGTTTATACAGTAGAATCCTGGTTTGTGGCTTAAATTCAAGGTAAACAAGACTAAGGAAACGAGTTGGAAACAATGTCGATCTGGGATTTAAATCATCCGGAACATTTCACTACATTGGGCAGTATGTGCCAGGGAGCAGTTCCTGACAACTGTTGATAGCTCAGTTGGTAGAGTGGAGGATTGTAGTGAAAACAAGAGGGAATCCTTAGGTTGCTGGCTTGACTCCGGCTCGAAGGAAGGTGCCCTTTGTGTATTTCATTCAAACAGTTAAAATAGCCGATCTTTTTTTCACTCAGACTTTGATCAAAAGCTCAATAAACGATGAAGCAGAGGCTCTTGTTCCGAATTCAGCTCACGTCTGATTGTCTTGTTTTGGCCAAGATCTGATCTTTGAATTCAGGGACTACTCTGTCTGCTTTGTACAGTAATTCAAAAGTAGATACAAATGTCACATTTTTATTGTAGATATAAAGGTGTTCTCTGTTTTCAAAGGATAGGTACTTAATTGGCTTTATGATTTGTTTTGATTTTGTATCGTTGTATTATTAAGTTTGTGCTTTTTGTGTTTTTAACATATTGTGAACTTATTTTTGAAACAAATGCTTACAAAGGCAGACATGGCACACATCTGTTTATACCAGCGGTGAATTGTATATTTTTATTAAGTAGAAGCTACTGCGCACTTCTGGGAGTATAACAGGTTCGATATAAAGTGGCAAAAATATATAAGGGGAAAATACCCCAGACTGGGTGTAAAGGCCTCGTTGTGACTGTTGTTTTATTGTTGAATACGGCATACTGTGCACGAAATGTTGCAGAAACACAATCTGATAGTTAAATAATTATTATTTTAATAATTTTGATAAGTATGAGGCCCCGGATCCAAATATTCAGTTCTGAATTTTTTAAACTTTTTTAACTAACTTTCACAATCGCGATAAACATTTTTTTAAGACCTTTTAAAAACTAGATATAGATATAGATAAAACTAGATAAAAAACATTAGCTTTATCGGTTTTTACATTAATCGATTTTGAATCAAATTTGATCTTTTTACATTGCATTTTACGTTGAAATGTAGCATGCATACCTAATCCACCAACGGACAGAGCAATATTTTACGTTGCCTTCCAACGTGTGATGGATTTGTATGGGTGTCTGTATGATACCACTACAGCACTGGCGCAGGTGCAAAATCCACTTTCACACGACTTTTTCAGTGTCTTCTCTCTCAAATGGACCGAAGCACAGGAGCCAATATTAGAGTGAACGACAGGTGTTTAAACAGAGGATGTTCCAATGTCTGGAACAACGCATTGTGATTTTGTATAAACGCAAATGGTTTCTCATTTAAAAGCCGACAATATTCTTTTTCTCCCTGGCGCTAATAAGCTACCACACATGCAAGCTGTTGTGTGAAAGAAAATTCATATGTCCATAGGAAGGCAGAATAAAATCCAGAACTGTGTTGGTGATATCGATAAACAGGGCTCATGTTCACAACAAAACTTTACTGTATAAAAAGTTAAAATTCGTACATATATTTTTTTATTATGCAAAGTGTCTGTTAAACCATTCATGAAGGATTTTTAGACAAAAAAACACACCATTATATGAGAAAATATATTTACTATATGTGCATTTAACTCACTTTATAAATTGTGAGCCGATATAAATTGTTGCCCCGCTTTTTTGTCATAAATACACAAGCTTGTTATGTCTTGTGTCAGAAATAAACTGCATGAAATTTGCTAAAGCAACAAAAAGTAAGCGCCACAAAGAAGACAAACATTTGCGTTTATAGTGCAGTTATCTCGAGCCTTTAAAATTACTTTAAATGCAATTTGTTTTTCTCTGTGGCTCTAAGGCTTTGTCATTTACTGTAGTTATTCAGGAGAATATTATGTTAATCGTATAGATGAAACGTTTAATATATTCAGGTGGGTAGCTACGTCAGCATGCGTATCTGCAAAGAACAAGTAATACTGTAGGTTTATTCCATGCTGAAAAGAGAAGAGAGAAAACAAACCTGAAGAAGGTTTCACAGCTGAAACGTTGTTTTTTCTGTCTTCTCTTTTCAGCATGGAATAAACCTATTACTTGTTCCTTTAATATATTGTTCGGTTTGACTCAAAATGCTTTACTACTACAAGAGAGAATTATAGTATGGAGGATGAGACAAATTTATGATTTCTTGGAAGAAAATGTTTTTTCTTTGCATTCGAAATGAATCGAAACTTTAGCGCGACACACAAACCCTTTGCCTTTTTTAAAGATATAATATTTTTAAACAGACAAGTATAGAAAACGTTTTTTTTACTAAGCAATTTTGGCCGGGGGCAATGTATTACTAGTAGTGGCGCTGAGGTCACTATGGTACAGTTGAGCACCGTAAGATTAGGGCCAGTGATGTAATGTATAACGCATCTGACTTCGGATCAGAAGATTGTAGGTTTGACTCCTGCCTGGCTCATGTTGCTTTTTTAAAACGGTACTGTCTGAAGATCAGCTCCTGCTCTGAGCTCAATAGCAATGCAAAACTGTGCGTAACAAAGCTGGCGAGCAGCTGAAGTTGTGCTCAGTAGTCAGTACGGTGCTGAGGGTTCAGTACTGGCGTTGTTCTAATTAGCACGAACTGCAATGGCTCTGAATCTGATCATTTCTATGGAAGCCCATTTCCGCCAGGGAGTAAAAATAAAAACGCGCTATGGTATCTCAGAATTCCGACTTACTAACTGAGAATTGCGACTTAAAAACTCAGAATTCCGACTTTATATCTCACATTTGTGACTTCGAAATAGCCCATATTTCATTGTCTGTCCTTTTGTTATTGTAACGGATTCTGGTTCAAGGGCTTGTGCCCCTCACCACCCCCACCCTAGTTCGTGCCTCACTGCATTGGCTCGAACCAAGTCTTGCCAGCTAAGCTAAAGAAGACCTTCTTTTTTAAGTAAAAAAGGACATACAATGGAAATATGAAAAAAGTATAAGTTTCAGCTTTTATAATTGTGAATTATTCTGGATGTGAAGTGTCTATTTCTGTATCTTATTTCATATTCTGTCTTCGTTTTTGTATTTCTGGTGTTTAAATAAAAAAAAAATTAAAAGCCCACCGTCCACTATTCCATCCGTGTACTATGGAAGCCTCACTACCGGAAATGGGATTCCATAAAAATTATTGTAATTAATTTGATTTTTATCAGGTCACTGTACAAGACAGGCCTTCAGGCTTATAGATCCTATGATCTTGTACGATTCATCAATATAGTGTAACGGAACGGCCAACATACATTTTGTAGTTCAGGTGGGTAGCTGCGTCAGCATGCGTAGGCTGCAAAGGAACAAGTAATAGGTTTATTCCATGCTGAAAAAAAGAAGAAAGAAAATATGTTTTGGCCAAAACTTACCAGTAAACTTTACATTAACAATACCAGCCAACGATACATTATCATTTCACACCGGTTCTACAGGAATCTACAGCAGAGCCCTGAGTTGACTCCCAGAGTCCCACTGAGCCCATAGAATTCCACATCACCCATCACTCCTGCACACAGTCCGCTGAGAGCGCCTGTCCATAAACTACTGGATTGAGAATGGGATCAAATAATTCCCCATTTTCTTAATTCTACATCAAAGGACTGTTAAAGGTCTATTTGAAGGCATCAATTCGTATTCTTAAACCAGATGAACGCCTGGAATAAGTTAATATTACTTATAAATAGTCGTGCTACAATACTCCAGTTGAAGGCACGCTTCTAGCTTTGTGGTACTCTGGTGCGTCACAAATTTATGTTTGAATTTCTGTGGATGAACTACTATAGGTGTACCCTCGCTCACTTTCTTTAGCGACAGTCGTTGCTCTTCATCTGAGTGATGTATTTGCCTGTTTTTCAGTTCACTTCCCTGCAAGGAATATTTACCTCAGAGCTCTCTTTCGCAGACTGCAGGCACTATGTTTGTTAACAGGTGTTACAGTGATGACATCTTTCTGTATGATCAGGACAGGAGCTGCAGGTCCACTGTGTTGTGGCTGCAGTACAATTTTAGCTTATTATTATAATACTTTTTAACAGCGACAGATTCTTAAGATCACGAGGTGTTTATATTATTTCAGTATTAAGCTGTTACTACATTCGGAACTGTCCCATAGGATTCAGTGTTCCGTTAGTTTGGCACTAAACTGCTTAGTCTATTGCAGGAATTGTACTTAGTCCTGTCCTGTAGTGTCCTCTAGAGAGCAGCAGCTGTTTCCTTGGGCTCATTGCAATTGGGAACATTGTGATTACTGAGCAGGGGACTAAAGTCAGCAGACGAGCGAGTTGCAAATCGGTATTAATCTGGCGTACAGAGCTGCATGCTTATCTCTGGATCATCTCCAGTTAATGTGATGCTGTTCTTACCTTGCAATTGACCCAATCTGACTACTGGCACCAACAACCCTGTTATTACAAATAAACTTCTTGTGTACCTACCGTGATACATAAGTTTGGTGGAGAGGTTTGGCAGCCCATATTCAGTCAAAGGTGTGTGTGCAGATCACTGTGATATACAGGCATCAACAAACTGACAAATACAATATTAAATATTTAACTGATAAAACCCAAATGAACCAAACCTGAATAAATTAGTGGTGGAAAGGAGTCTTTTTATACATCAAAAGCTCTCTGATTCTTTGGTAAGAACGATGGGTATATAACCCATTGTCCTCAATATTAGAAATGAATCCTTGAGCACTGCCGTTGTACCAACGGTCCTCAAAAGTACTGCCATTACCCCCTTCCCATAAAAGCCTTACATTAACCTTTCTTGCATAAACTATAGAACGTGCCTTCACATTTCAGTTGCACCTCAGTAGCAGTTTAATCTATTATCACTCTACTCCTTCATAACCTTCGGTCTTCTAATTCTGGTCTCCTAACTGTCCCCCAAGCCCCTCTACACTGTATGGGTGACAGGGCCTTCTCCTGTTATGCCACCACACTCTGGAACTCTCTGCCCAAGGGTAGCAGAGTCACCTTCCCTAAACTCCTTCAAATTCAGACTCAACACCTTGCTCCGTAGAAGAGCCTTTACTGAACTGGTTCCATTCTTTACCACTCTGCTTCTACTTTTCTTAGTACCACCATCCATGGTCTCCTCTGTCTATTGGAATTGTTTTATCCTGTGTATTCTTATAATTATGTCAAGTGCTTTGAGAAGCCACCTTTGGAACCATTACATAAAATAGTTTATCCTAAATCCTTGAAGCTTTAATAGGGCAGTGCAGTAGGGCTAAAAATTGACAGTGTTAGTGGGCCAGCAGGATTTGTGCAAGTTACAGGTAGTCACAAAGGAAGACTAGGATTCACTTGAAATCCATGACACGGGACACTGAAACAGTGGAGAGGCTTTGTGTAGTAAGCGTTTAGTCTCAATCTACACAGTCTGTGCTGCTGGTAGAGGTGGTTGTGAACACCTGTCTTCCCAGTCAAGTACTGGGATCTCCAGTCACGATCCTAATACTTCTCATAACTGTCCACTACCACTGCTGTGAAACCAACACCCATAAGACAAGACCTCCGAGATTCTAACTGCACCATTATTCACTGATGTTTTAGCACCAGTATTGTTCCTCTGCTAAGGAAGGGAAGGCCTACTTTACACCAAGCCCCTGTTGACAATTCCTTCCTTGTGTTTCTTTTAGTCAGTTAGTGCAGCCTAGAATAGGACACCAGATCTCACTCTTACTGAGCACTACAGTAGCAACTCACACTCCATAAGCACTACCCCTCTCAGAAATGGGAGGATTTCCAGTATATTGAACACCTGTCTCTCCCACAGTAAAAAAAGTCACACTGCCCTGCCTAAGGAATAATGCAGCCATCTTTGCCCAGTACAATGCTTTATTACTCCAGCCATTTTCAGTCCTCATTGGCAGCAAGACAGGAAGCATTCTTGAAAGGGGAACCCCCACAAATACTTCCATTGATTAGTGGGTCTCACTTCCCTTGAATTCCTCCATCCCATTCAAACCTATAAACCATAAAGAAACAAGGGCAAGCAGAAGGGTCTTTCACAGCTTTATTGAGATGTTGCCATTACAAGGCAAGTGGAGGCAGGAGAGTCACAAGGGCCAGGCTAGAGCCTTCATTCAGACACCTGGGGAGGAAGAAGGAGAACAATCCAGCTACACTGCAGGACACCCACCCCTACTGGGGCTCCTCCTGCCAGACCCTACCTGTCCACTGGCCAACATCTCCAAAGTCCTCTGCTCCCTCCACATCCTCACTGGTGCTCTCAGCATCTTCACTGGAGCTCTGAGGGTCTCCTTCCTCATCCTCAGTTCAGTCAGCTCCCACATCCAGAGGAGTTTCTACCGGTGCCACAGCCACCCGACTGCTGGTCACCAGGCTCCTGGTACCTGTGGACAAGCAGCACCCAGGAGTGAGGGATCCGCTATACCCAGAGTCCCACAGTGATGCTACTCATCTAAACAGTCCCTTTGTCCAGCATGGGATCATTCCTCAGTTGTCCAAGCATGGTTGTCTCTTGGGCAGAGATGCAATCCACAAGGGATAGAGAACCAGACCCACCTTCATTCCGACTGCCAGCACACCTGGACTCACAGCAGGCACAGACCTCATGGTCACCATACAGTTCCTCCCACCTGGAGGAGAGGACAGGTGAGGCCTCCACCTGGCATGTCCCAGAGCACCTTCAGCAGGCTCCTTGCAGAAGTACCTCTTAGCCTCCCTGTTGTAGGTGCAGGACTTGGTCCCTGGTGTTGCTTTAGCAGGAGCCACAGCCATGACACAGTGCATGTACAGCTCAGTCACTTCATGCTGCAAGAGGGAAGGTCACAGCATTAAGGGATCAAGGCCAATAGAGGGACAGAGAAGGACCTTCTGCCATCAGTGAAGGCAAGCTGGCAGCTCTAGGCACTACAGCTGCCACAGTCTGGTTCACATCTAGATCATGGATGGAAAAGCAGACAATGGATCAGTAGAGCAAGAAGGCTGAGCAGCCTTTGAGAGCAGTACCTTCCTGGACAGCTTCTTCTGGAAGAGGAAGGCATCAATTGTGAAGCGGAGCACATCCTTCTGCTTGGAGGGGACAAACCTGGACAGGCAGCCATCTGCCTTGCTGTCCACCATGCACCTGGGGACAAGGACAAGGATGAACCCCTGCAGGCTCTCAGGGCTCCTGCCCACCTCCCCTCCCAGAAGGGGCCGTACCCCAAGTTGTCGATCATGGGGAAACGGGTCTGGTTTCTCCGTTACGTAACACGAGTGGATGTACAGCCTCTGCTCTGCTGTGGCAAAGTAGGCAGTGGCCTGGAAGTACATGGGCTGACCCAGGAAGTACTCATCCTTAGGAGAGAGAGAGAGAAATAGAATTACACCTGAACACAGCACCCCCTGCAGGCAGGTGGAGCCACTCGCTCAAGGAGCTTACAGTTGGTGGTGAGCAGGACAAAGCTGTGTTTGTTCTTCAGGTCCTTGAAGAAGGTCTTTCTCCTGGCCCACGTGGGGACATAGCCAACCTTGTAGGAGTAGTGGAACCTGCAGGACAGAGGTGGTGAGGGGCTTCTGGACAGTTTCCCAGCAGCTTCTAAGTCCCAGCCAGCCGGCCCGGCGGAGATCAGTGCGGGGAGCCTGGCCCCTGCGCACAGGCACAGCACAAAGAGAAACGAGCGCATTGCCAAATTGACGTCCCGCTAAACTGCTACAGAAGTAAGACATGTAAACCACCAAACTATGTTGAAACAAGAGAGCATGGAGTGTGAATGCGGTGACTAGGTTTTTATACTAGCAGGACTATGCTACCACACACATGGTCGCACTACCGCTCAATCAACACAATCAATTACACACAGAGACCCGGATTGTTCTCAGCGTCTAATTAGAACCTGCTTCCAGTCTGAGGCGGGACTCCGTGAAGCCGCCTGAACACTTTCCCGTGTGTATCTGACCCCAGCGGAGGAGTTCCACGTAATTTCGACAGAATTAAATCACCCACACGTGTAAAATTTGCTCAGATTAATTTATTGTTCAATTAGTTTCTAATTTCCAAGGACAGTGTGTTAAACTCGCTGTCAGACAGAGTACGGAACATGCGACACGTCCGTCCACACTTTCTTTTATCGAGGGGGCTGTTCTATCAACACTTACCGCAATGAAAATAATTTTACTAATTTTCATGTGTAATCGCATGTCATATTAAAATGTGTAATACAAGCATTTCTTTGCTTCCCAGTTAAGAAATACTGATCAGCTTTTGACATGTTCTGATAATAATTTGTCTGATTTCTCAGAGATTGCTTTTGCTTCGCAGCACTGAGAACCAATGGAAGCCCGTTTCCGCCAGGGAGTAAAAGAAAACGCACTATGGTATCTCAGAATTGTGACTTTGAATCTCAGAATTGCGACCTAAAAACTCCGAATTTTGACTTTATATCTCACATTTGCGACTTCGAAATAGCCCATATTTCATTGTCTGTCCTTTTGTTATTGTAACGGATTCGGGTTCTAGGGCTTGTGCCCTCGCTGCTCCCACCCTACTTCGTGCCTCACTGTATTGGCTTGAATCCAGGCCTTGCTAGCTGAGCTAAAGAACATTTTAGATATAAAGTCGGAGTTCTGAGTTACTAAGTCGCAATTTTGAGTTACTTAGTCGGAATTCTGCGATACCATAGCGCGTTTTTTAACTCCCTGGCAGAAACGGGCTTTCATACATTTCAATTAGTCTGATCAGTGTAGGACAAGTTAATGTAGAACCATTGCTATGTCTGTCTCTTGTTTGTATATAAATGAATGTCTTTGACAACTTAATGTTAGTTTTTAATTTAGTTTTACGATGTAGGTCATGCGTTAACATATGCACAAGCATACAAAATGTCTCCCTCCTGATTCAGCTCCATAGGAGAGAAGCGATTCCTCCTGCTTCTCGTACAATCATATCAGAACAGAAGCCCGTGTCGCCCAGCTCTGATTCAAGAGCAACTCACATCTTTAGCCCCTTTTTTTATTCGTGATCATAATTTTCTAAAGTTATGATCAATATTGAACTTTTTCTAAATAAAACGACAATAATCAAACATACAAAGTATTAGGAGTTGACAGGGTGCCCCTTTGGAATAGTCGTCAGAAAATGTGAGAAAAGGAAAGTTACCTAAGCTCTCACACACAGCATTAGAGATTGGAATCTGATTGTAAAAAAAAAAAACTACCTGTCTCCCCTTCATTTAACGGTGCTGTTGTTTTTATTTTACATATTGTAGCATTTTAATGAATTGTTAAAAGATTGATACACAAATCGCTAAATAAGAAAACGTAAAAACCCAACTGTAAGCAATTGACCATTCATATTCCTGAATTTTAAATCCCTGTGTTTATCTGTGTCCAAGTGCCTGGTGCAGCTATTTTGAAAGCAGAGTCTATGATTTATTGCGGAAGCGCATTGTTGCCACCCAGGAAAAAAATCTTAATTTATAAATACCAAATTATCTCCTAATTGCGAGATAGCAACGATATCATATGTGTGTATGAACAACCTGTTATATTTGCAATGGCAGTACCTACAGCCTATCGAAAGGTTTGCTGGCACTGTGGGTTTAATTTTCCTGACAATGTGCACGCTGAGAAATGCGCACGGACTGACGGACGTTTGTAGCTCATGTAAACACAGTTTTAACCATTAGCACACTCATATATATCCTGAATCAATAACGAATGTGACCTTGAATCCATTGTACCGCTTCAAACTGAAAGTCAGATATTTAGTCTCAAAACTAAATAACTCAGGATTTTTTTTTCCTTGATGGCAGCATTGGCTTCTGTAGTTTAGATTCAACCACTGAAGAGGTTGGTTTTGCGTTTTTAGCTATTGAACATAACTGGTAAGTTTAAGTCAGTTCTTGTTACTCTTCCCGCTCGAAAGAGCTGTATTAATACCGGCGCACCTGTCTCCACAGGAAAGTTATTGCTGTTCCAAAACCAATGTACTGCAGCTTCTGGCCACGTGTTCCTGCTGTCAGCCTGTGATACCATGTTCTTCCACCGCTAGAAATATTACTGCTCTAGTACAGTAGTAAAAGAGGAAACAAATGCAAACACCATTTAGAAAAAAACACACACGTCTCAGGCCTTAACCATGACAAGGATAGGATTTGAACCTAGACGAACAGAGCACAATGAATTAGCAATCCAAAAAGTGACTCATGTTTAATTTTCTTTTCGCTTGCTCGATTTGTAGTACGCTCCTCAATCCTTACAACCGCTAAACAAAACAACTTCATGTGCCACAGCATTCTGCTGCAGGTACGGGTTGCACCGTGTATTAGGCGAACCCGAATGAAATATTTCAAATATGTGAAGAATTTCATGAAACCTGAAAAAACATCACAGCCAATGTCAACAATTTAGAGCCTGTAGGCAGCTTCAACAGAACAAAACGATCTGAAGCCGCAATTCTTTCATAGAGTGTATTGTGACACTCTAACCACGTTGTTGCTATTACTGCTACATCTGCTGTCGTTGGTTAAAACTCTACTCAGCGGGCAAGTAAAGTTGTACAAAAGACTACTTTGAGCCGTCCAAATTCCATTATGTGAATTTAAGTTTTTTTTAATAATAGCATTAGTAATACAATGCGTGCTCAGAAATGTTACTTATTAGCTTATGAAGCAACAGTGTTTCGACCATTTGCGGTCTTCAAAAAGTAAACGCTGAAGTTTTTGTACTTCCTTGTGAGCAGATCACCTTTGATTTAGAAAAGGAAAACTTACTCCCCTGTTGCTTTCATTGCAATATCTGAATCGAGACCCAAGCGCTAAGAAAGCTGAATAACGCAAAAGACATATTCCCGATTTTAATTTAGATACACATTTTCTAATGCAGCTTTCATTACAAGACAGTCTATTTCTCGAAAGCGTGTTATGTAAAAAAGAGAAAAACGAAAATATATGGATGACAATCTTTCAAAGATTAAGATTTTACTTTTGAGAAATTGTCATCTTATGTATCTAGACGCTTTTCAACCGCTGGTTTTGGAACTTTGTTGTGCTTCCTGAATCATTTTCAGTGTTATAAACTGGGTGTAGAGGGAGCGATCAGTGTAGAACAGTTGATAGGTTGGAGCTGTTCAGACTACTCTCGTTATTTCTCAAATGCTCATATCATTTTTCTTTCACGCTACGACGCGAGTGTGTACATGTGTTTGGTTTTCGTTTCACTGATTCTCATTGAAGATTTGGGAATTAACGACGGAAGAATCAGTTGCCTCGGAAAGCAGAAGCTTTGGTTCACAACGATCTTGAAGACACGCCCATGTAGTGCAGCGTGTGATATTTGTACTATAAAAGACCAAGTGCTCAAAGTGACGTCTGCGTTTACCGTTTAAACTTTTCATCTCGGGCGCACTTTTAGAAAGCAAAGATAGAGCAGTTGTGTTGAATCACACTATGACAGTCGTCAGCAGAGTGGCGCAGCGGGAGCGTGCTGGGCCCATAACCCAGAGGTCGATGGATCCAAACCATCCTCTGCTATACACACCGTCAGTTTAATGATGATTTTTGATTTTTTTGTCTCTCGTGTGTGTGCAAGCTTCACACTTACTGTATTCGTTAATCTTTACCAATAGCAGATGCCCAAATGTATCTTTGGTTGTTCTGAGATCCTTGATAGTTTCCTCAAATCCTTCAAATGAACATCCATATCAAATCAATTATGTTTATATTTATTACAATTAAGGTACATATACAAAATATCAACGCACATTTGTATAATGCTCATTTAATGATTGTCAAGGATTGTCAAGTTCTCCAACAAATCTGTGATCTAATTTTAAAATATTTTTGCTAAGGATACAACGGGTGTATAAATGAATTCTCCTGACAGCCAGTTGAAGATAAAATTCGACACGTGAAAATGGTTCTCTTGAACATTGACTTAGGTACTTAATTGTTTACATGTAGTTCCACACGAGTAAAATGCACATTTCCTGCAAAGATCAAGAGGGTTTACAAAGAAATCCCATCAAGTTTAAGAAGAGATTATGGTTATAGCAGAACAATTTGAAGCACATCCCTGAGTGGGTTTGAACCACCAGCCCTTTGTTTAATAGCTGCACAGAAACACACTCCCGTTGTTTTTTGACATTCACACGTTTGTAGCTAAAATAAAATACTGACATTTTCCTGCCAGCCAGCAGTATTTCTCCTGCACTGACCATGAATAACCAATAACTTTATTTCATCTTTCGCAGGCTGTAATCTACAGAAAAGGAAGTGAATACTTGTATTAAGCTAAATCAAGCCGAAGGAAATGCACTGCCGTTGTTTTTCTCCACTTTTCGTTAAAAGGAGAAAAATCACTGGCATTTT
Organism: Lepisosteus platostomus; assembly: GCF_059453375.1. Classification (NCBI taxonomy): domain Eukaryota; kingdom Metazoa; phylum Chordata; class Actinopteri; order Semionotiformes; family Lepisosteidae; genus Lepisosteus; species Lepisosteus platostomus. The sequence continues at coordinate 64,967,852 of NC_142615.1, read as the reverse complement.
CCTGCGGTATTTCTTCGGTCCTGATAAGCAAGACTTGTATTTTATCTTTCATAAGTTGTTTGAATTTCTTGAAGTTCAGAAACAACTTGTTCCAGCAAAGAAATGAACACTTGCTTCAAAATAAATCAAGACGTATGTCTCACTCGCTGTGTGTGCTCTTATCTGTCCATCTCTCTCTCCTCTTCTCTCTGGCAGTCTGTGCAGAGTATCTGAAGGGGATGTAACACCCCTTGGCAAATAAGAAAAATTCTGAGGCAGAATAAAAAAAAAAAACATTATTCTCTTCTCAGTCAGATTCACAGCTTAGACTCACACTCAGACAGAAGCTCAACTCCGTACTGCTCTCTATCCTAACAATCCAGAACCAGACGATATTCAGACAATCAGTGCTGCTACATGAACAATATCAGACAGAACAGCCTGGACTCATGTCACATTTCCCCCTTTTATCCTTCCTCCCAGCCCTCTTAGAGACATAAAAGAGCTCCTGGTTCTCCTCTCTGTGAACTGGGCTCAGGGGTCACTGATCTGTCAGCTGTGGGCTCTGTTCCAGGTCAGAAGCAAGAAGCTTCTATTAACCCTTTCCAGGACTTCCTTCCCTTCAGTATTACTTTCTTTACTGTATATCAGCCTCCAAACATGTTTTTTAAGTGTTTTATAACACAAGTGAGTGTGGAATTATATTAGTATTTATGTAATAAACAGCAGCATTGACACTCTGATCAGTATATTGATTGTTAGTAGCCAATGGGCCGATGGTCGTGACTACAATAGTGACCAGTTGACCAGTCTGTATCTCTGAGCAGTGCTCTGGTGATTCTACACCAGACCTGGGAATCAGCTGCTCTCACAAGTGTCTCACAGACAGTCTTATAAATGTGCAATTAGATGAAGTCTTGTAACAGTTATACAGTTAATTTAAATCATCAGACTACCTATAGAGCTGAGAGCTGGGTGGAAATGAAACCAGGATACACATTTTAACCTCCAGGAACATGAGTCTGATCCTCCTAGGTTCTATACTCTGATGATTCGTGTAAAACCCTTAAAAGCACTTATTTCAGGGACTCGTGCTCGTTCTCTACTGCTCCACGTGGGTACGCTTTGTAACGCATTAATCTGTGAAGTAAACTTTTTTTTCTGTTTAATGAATTTCATTCCTCGGTTTGTCGCTCTCCTCCTCCAACTGTTATAAATTGCCTCTCTTCACAGCCCATTTTTTTGGGGGGGAGATGTTATATTTGTATGAAAAGCCCTCCGGGCTCCGGACAGGAGTCTCCTCCAGCAGAGACGCGCTCTTTTTTTAATTAAACGTATGGAATTTACAAATATAACTACAACCAGAGGAACAGAAACAGGTACAAGAGAAAAAAAACACAACAGAAAAAAACAGGTAATGGAGTAAATTATGTGATCAAATTGTATTTTTACATATATGTTTTCCTGGCTTTATTATTTCTCAATTATTTATAGAATTTAGTGTTTCAACATGCATGCATTTCCTGTTTAAAATAAAAATCAGCACTCACTTTTTTACAAAACGAAAAAGACGCTTTTCTTTTTGCAACATTTCGAGTACCTCTGGCATTCCTGAAAAAGACACACAAAAACAGCAGAGACGCACTATGCTCTGTCAGAATAAGTGCTGTGACGTCACAGAATCCAGCCAGAGAGCGGGGATCAGAGAGAGAAAGAGTCCGGGAGGCGCACGGAGCGCACAGAGAAGAGTTATTGATCACTTATCTATCGACAACCAATTATCTCAACTGAAGAACCGTAGAAAAATCGATTAACTTCACCAATTGGTGAGTACTGATTCTTTTCTTGATCCTGTTTAAATATCTAAAAAACAGTTAATAAATAATAATAATAATTGCTTACACTTATATAGCGCTTTCTGGACACTCCACTCAAAGCGCTTTACAGGTAATGGGATTCCCCTCCACCACCACCAATGTGCAGCATCCACCTGGATGATGCGACGGCAGCCATAGTGCGCCAGAACGCTCACCACACATCAGCTATCAGTGGGGAGGAGAGCAGAGTAATGTAGCCAATTCATAGATAGATAGGGTTAATAATGTTCAATCTGAAAATAAACAATGATTATTCATATTATTATTTAGGTAACTGTATCCTAGAGCTAGAAAATTATATTTCAAGTTCATAAATGTATGTAAGTAACAGTTTAAATGCATTTTTCCAGTGTTTATAAATCATAAGAATGGTAACCAAGGCGACAGGCGCTCCGTCACTGCACGCGTTTAAGTGTCTCGCATTTGTCACAGAGAGCGGTGTGACGTCACGGGCAGCAACTAATACTAATATCAGTGTCTTCATGTTAATATTAGTGAGAGTACAACTGGTAGTTTTAATGCTAGTGTTCATGTGAGTATTAATGACACTGGCACTACTGATTGTTTTAGTTTTAATGTTCATATTCATGTTAATATTAATTATAATTATCGTGTTACTGTTAGAGTATTAACACTAGTAGTAATGTTAGTTTTAGTAACAACATTACTGTTATTATTAGTAGTTTGTGTCAGTTTTAGTGATAGTGTTACTGTTGTAGTATTAGTAGTATTTATATTTGTTTTAGTTATTGTGTATCTGTGGATAAGTGTGTGGTATCTGTGCGTGTGTGGGTGCATGTCTGTGCATGTGTGGTGTCTATGCGTGTGTGGGCTGTTAGTGTGTGAGCGTGTGAGGTCTCTGAGTGTTTGGTGTCTATAAGTGTGTGTCTGTGTGTCTGTGAGTATGCGTAGTGTCTGTTTCTGTGAATGCATGCCTTTGAATGTGTGTGTATGGTGTGTGTCTGTGAGTGTGTGGTTTCTGTCAGTGGGTAGTTTTATATTTGTAAGTGTATGTGTTGGTATGTCTGTTAGTGTGTGTAGTGCCTGCGTCTATGTGAGTATTAATGATGATAGCATGTGTGAGTGTATATATGTGAGTGTGTAAGTGTCTGATTGTGTGTATAAATGTGTGATGTGTCTGTGAGTGTAAATGTGTGTGAGAGTGTAGGTGTACAGTATATCTATCAGTGTGTGTGAATGTGTGTGTAGGTGGGCTTGGGTTCCACTGGTGTGTCTGACAGAAGTGACCCATCAACAGGTGTTGAGTTCCAGAGCCGCTTGCAAATAAAAACACTTTCTAGAGTCCAGACCAACATCCAGAGAGCTGTGAGTTCTCTGTTTTTATCAGTATTAGTAATAATGTCAGAAGTAATTCCCACGCAAATGATTATTAACCAAGACAGACATCAGAAAATATCGCCTTTGCAGTGATGTCACACCTCTTCTTCATAAATTTTCTTTAATGACAGGACATTTCTGTGTCTGAGTGTCTGCTGCAAATAGCGCGACAAGCCATTTCTCTCCAATATTTTCTGGTGCAGTTATTTATCGCATACAAAATATTATTCTCATTAAGAATATTTTACCTGCAAAGTTACAGTGAAACTGCTACGGCGAATGAACTTTTTATGAGTGAAAAACATTCAGAAGACTTAATGGCTCCAGGGGAGGCTTGAACTTATAACCTCAGCATGACTCCACTGTACACAGCTATATAAGTAACACAGACTGACTGATTGTACCACTAGACCTGTGTAAGGCAGGCTTTTACCCAGATTGTAAAACTGGCACAAATGCAGGGTGAAACATGGGGTTTTGGATGTGGATTCATCTCCACATGGGGGAAAGGGATAGTAAAATATCAAGGAAAATATAAGAGAAGAAAATAAAATATATGTGCTCACTTCAAAGTAGGAAGAGGTGGTTAGACAAGCAAAACAGCTTTGCAAATAATGTGAAGCGACATTGTTTTGTGTCTATCTGCTCACAAATTTCGCTTCATGTGCCTTAAGCTGTGCAATTTGTATGGTTGTTGGATGAGATTGGTTTCTTCAACAGCCCGGTCAATTGCCAGTGGAGAGCTTGCCATTAACACCTTCATGAAGACTCCTTTAATTGTCAAGGCACCTCCTTTGCATAGAATAGTAGCACCAACACTAAGAGAAAGGATGAGAAGTGTCTTTTATCAAGCTATTGCAGTGTTTGTTTGACTGAGGATCCTCTTGTGCTGAACTGGCCTCTGGAGAAGTGTAGTGCAGTAAAAGAGAAGGATTGTGTCACTCAAGACTGTCACAGAACAGAACAATACAATTACAATACTTTTATGAGAGTAAATATTACCGGTGAAACACAGTTTTTATAATGGTGAAAACAGGAGCACCTTCTCTGCATTTTTGACTGAAATATTTAAACGACAAGAAATACTATCACTATGCAATTCATGAATGCAATTGAGCTCCTCTAAATGTTCTAGTCTGATGAAACAATGTATAGAATTAGGTGACAATATTGGAATTAATTCAAATGCACAAGATAAAGTTTCAGCAACAAAAATGTGCTCGAAAATATTTTACAAAAAAGAAACCTTACATTCACCTTAAACAACATTCACCCTCTACGTTAGCAGAGAACAGTAGGACAGATAGTTAGTGTCACTGGACACTGCGTCACAGAGGCCAATCTCTTCTCCCTCATTATGCAGGCTTACCCACTCATGATGAACTGTCCTCCAGTGATAGTCAGTTGCCATCACCGACTCAGATTTCAGACTCAGTTCATGTACATATTATACCTTAATTGTACCTGCCACTGCATTACAATAATTTGATCAAAACACCTGCTAGACAATTATCAAATATTTCCTTTTTTCTTTTAGCAGATAAAAAAGAAGTATTTATTCCTTTCCTCTCCTACCAGTCTTTGCAAGCCACCCAGTTTTCTCTGAGCCAGTGTGAGGTATGAGGCAGTCAAGGCTAACGCAGCTGAGCACTCTAAAGAGGTGGATTAAAGGTCCAGACTCTTTGGGGACGTAAGTTGGAATCCCACTGCTGCCAAATATCTCCAACTATCTCTGTGTTAAGAAGCACTTAATTTTTTGTTGTTACATCCCTTTGATTTAAACCAATTTCATACCAATACATTTAAATAACCACACTGTTCTTACGGCATGGCTTTGTCTGGCAAAAAAATAACATGACATCTCCTTTAAAACACACATTTTCTACAGAGGGAAAAGGAGAACTCGTGCCATTCAACCTTATAGCGTGATGTCATTTTCTCACGCTAATTTTTAGATGCTTGTGATCAAATCTATGATCCTTATGAGTGCGCTCACCCTCCATAAAGGTACCACAGATATAATGTGCCACGTTTTTAGAGAATTGCTTTAAATACAGGTCAGAAGAAGGCGACAAAATGTCCGCTAGGCAGTTCAGCGATGTCAACTGTGTTCTCTGTTGTTTAGGTGTAGAGTGCCAGCCGTTACAACCAAGAACCACACAGTTTCAGGCATCAAAAAGACTTCCCCGAACCCTGATCCTGTCCTTACTCCGATGATGGCATTCAGACATTTCCTGCAACAAAGTGATGATATGGTCTTCAACAACACACGTGAAAAGCTTGTTCCCTACCCCTGCAGTCCTTCTCAAAGAAGGACCAAGTGTGCTCAGTGTTAAATGCACTGTTCATTATTAATAATAATAATAATAAACTTTACTTTATATAGCACCTTTAAAGGTGGCTTCTCAAAGCACTTTGCAGAATTAGAACAATACAATGAAAAAATACACAAGATAAGCAGGATGAGAATACACAGTTAAAGGAGACAGTACACATGCAGCCATTCAAAGTGCGCGGTACAGACACCGCGGTACAGATACCGCAGGTATGATGACACGGGGTACCGCGGTGCGTGATTGGTTGACCGACAGGGGGACTCGTGGTCCGTTGGTCTGTCGTAGAAAGACTTACTGTAAACGTCTTTACTGTGCCCGTTGTAGATATTGAATTTTACCACTGAAGGGAAATCTTAGTAGCTGCGCATAAAAAGAATAGGAGCATACTGTAATGCGTGTGAAGGCCTTAAACGATATTAATTTTGGAACGTAAACATACAGTATATAGCTGGTCTTGGTACTTTAAAGAAAAAAATACACACCAGTATTCCATTTCTCCTTAAACATTGTAAGCTTCGAAGTCTTTAACTAACGTGATACCGGAGTCAACAAGCATACTTTTAGAATTTGATTAAAAGGGAATATAATATGGAATCGCGTATCTAAAGAATTTAATAACGGTATGATTATATCCGTGTACTGCGGCAGAGCTGTGTAGGGCTGTTTCGCCTGCCTGATCATGTGAACTGTCTTGTAGCCTACTGGTCTAGGTGCGTGACTACCAACTGGCAGGTTGTGTGTTCAAATCCAGCTGGTGCTGGACTTTTCATTTTTATTTATTTATTTTTTAATCGCGTAACATAAACATATTACCGTATGCAAACTGTACTGTATACAGTATGTATATGTATATTTAATGTCTTAACTGTGCCCGTTTAATTGAATTAAAAAAAATTATTTAACACGAACATTAAGCTGTTTACATCTTCCGACTGAGAACAGTCACCCGTTGCTACCCAACGCAGAATGGTGATTGGCTGACACTATCTGACACCCCTCTGATTGGAGAAAAAAGACGTGCTGGTTTGCTATACACACTGTGCCAGGAAGAGGATTTCTTTCTATTCAAAACGTGTATTTTAAAAGTTTAAGAAGTAAAAACCTTACAGCGTACACAGATTTCTAAACTGATCAGGATTGTTATCTTTGTCTTATGCATAATAATGTTCACCGCTCTGTCCAGCAAATTAATAATAAACTTTATTTTATATAGCGTTTTAAACGAATATGTAATTAGATTGCTCATAAACCTAATCACTTGCTTTTTCTTTTTATTTAGGCTCAGATTTCAACTATAGATCGTATTATTAATAACCATAATAACAACCAACCAACAAAAACAACCATATAAACATAATGGTGGTGCTGGACCTTCCAGTTTTATTTATTTTTTAATCGCGTAACATAAACATATTACCGTATGCAAACTGTACTGTATACAATATGTATATGTATATTAAATGTCTTAACTGTGCCCGTTTAAGTATTGAATATTCATATCTAATTTTACCACTGAAGGGAAATCTTAACATAAACATACGGTATATGGCTGGTCTCGGTACTTTAAAGAAAAAAATACACACCGGTATTCCATTTCTCCCTAAACATTGTAAGCTTCGAAGTCTTTAACTAACGTGATACCGGAGTCAACAAGCATACTTTTAGAATTTGATTAAAAGGGAATATAATATGGAATCGCGTATCTCAAGAATTTAAAGACCAGACAATCGCAAACTCGTTTTCAATAAAATTATTTTATTCATTCAGCAGTTTGTGAGAGGGACATCCAGCAGGGAGAGACACACACACCGGTTTTCATTGACAAAATTGTTTTTTTTTCAATTCCTCTTGTCTAACAGGAATGTTTTGTTTGTGGACAGACTGTTAGACAAGAGGAAAAGACCGCCTCTTCCTATGAAGCATTTCGTTGATCCGATCACGAATTATTTTTCAGTCGTACGCAGCAAGGGTTGAGAATCTCCGATTCACCATCGTACTAATGGTTTCCCGGAGATTGCAAGGCAAGGCACTTTTGCCTCTGGACCCATCGAAATTTACAGACGTGGTCCACCCCCAGTAAATTTCAAAAGTCACAAGATTTCGAAACACGAGGGCGGCGTAGCGGTCGGCTCTTGCTTTCCCATCTATGCCGATGCACTGCAAGTACAACCCCCCCTCCATCTCCTGGGTGATGGGTAGCAGTTGGACATCTGGGAGAATTATTCGTCCCACTGGCATCTGTGAATTCCGCTGTGCTTCCTGGGGGGAGATAGCCGGCGGGGACAGCATCAACAGATTCCTGCGCGGTGGTGAACTGAGAGGCCGGGATGGAGTGTCCTGAGGCGGTGTGTGCTCTGCGGGGGGCAGAGCTTCCGCCAGGCATTGCAGCCTGCGCGGCGGGGAGAGGCACTTTTCAGGAGACAGCTGCTCAACTGTTTGACTGCTGGAACTCTAGCCTCCCAATCCTCCCCAGTAATGCATCATAATGCTCCCGCTGCTGCCGAAATGTCTCCATACAGGTGCTGCTTCTACAGGTTGGCACCCTGGCCAGTGGCCGAGAGCAGAGACCCACGGCCTGTGGCAAAATAACATAATTCATGTAAGAAATAAAGTCACACAGTAGTATTCATCAGTCGTGGAACAGAAGTCAAAATAAACTTTTCTTTTTTTCCGTCTTACCGCTTTCTTTTTTACTGTCCTGGTGGTAGATCGTTTCGCCCGTGCGGTGTTTTCTTGAAGAACAGGCTACGAAGAAATAATTATAATTGAATTTAAAATTCAAAACGGCAATAATACCTTGTAATATGCGCTGTAATCGCGTATTTCAGATGAAGTCTGCTGTATTTGCTTACCCTTCGCTCTTTGGAAGCTGGGGCGGCAGAAGCACCCCGTCTCTTCCCGTAAAACGCCTTGGTCTCCATACTGTACTATGGTCGCTGTAGTGCAGGTTTGCAGTTTTTTTTTTGTGATGGGAGCTCACCCAATCCCTTGGTGTCTTTTATGCGTCACACATACTGTATATCAGCGCCATATATTTCATGGATATTATGGAATATAATGGATGGATATCTTAGTTATCTTTCTAGTTCACAGGTTTGCATGCATAATTTAATTTTGAAAGCCACTGAGACATCAGGTACTACTGTTGTATTTAAGAAAAAGAAACAAAACAAAAAACATACTAACAACTGTGCCATCCTACTCCTTAGTTAATACATTTTATTATTCATAAACAGTTAACATTGTTAGCAAAATATTTTGAATTATATTTAACCCTATTTTTTCTTTAGTTTTGTATTTAACTTATTATATGATAGTCAGACTTAATGTATATTAATGTATATTTGAACAATGAAAATATATTTTTACAAGATTTTACATTAAGCACTTAAAATTAATATGGTTAATAATAGTAAACTGTAACATGCTGTAACAAGATCGGTTAAACTGCGAAGAAAATCCTTTCAGAGAAAATGTTTCAGGTGTGAAGAACATAGATCTCCAATGCAGGGTGTTCCCACACACCCTGCCCCCACTACCATTAGAATATACACAAACATTTTAGCGTTTCATTCTGAGCAGAAGACCCTCACACCTGAAGAGTGCTGGCTGTGACGAATTAAACCGGTTTTACAGGTTTCAATCACAGACCATGTGACATGGGACTCAGTAAACTACAGTAACACCGTATTTGATAACGCTTTAAAAACGCTATAAAATAATGTGACTTGGCACAGAACAAGTCACATCAAGTCAATTTAAACACAAGCTGTCTTTAGCCCTCTAAGCTGGTTCATACAGAAATGTAGAGATCCAGGCTCAGAACACACAGCTTCATTAGCGAATACATATGCAGGACAACTAGAGAAGACGTTTTACAGAGGATGGATTTTTAGAAACATCCCATCAGACATCCCATCATATTCACAACGTGAAATCTAGAAAATAATATTAAGTAACCAAAATCCGCAATATGGAAACAGAACCTGTGTAATTGTTGATAGATGATGTACTCGTAACATATTTTCAAGACGAACTACAACATTTAAAAAATGACTTGTATGTACAGTACTTGATATCTCTAATCAATCCACGGGTCCCAGCACAAAACGAAAGTAAAACGCATACCGTTTCGCGCTTCTTATTAGTTGCTCAAAAGTAATTTGACCGTATGAAATGCATAATATAAACCTAGAAACATATACATGAGCAGTACTTAAGCACTGTAGTATCGGTGTTAAGACATACCTCTCAAATACTGTAAATCAATTTAAAAATATCTCAAGACCGATTCTGGTCGTAATGAAACCATGCAAGGGAGTTTTTATGTCCGTTGCAGTTCTTTTGCAACATGAATATATTTATATCGTTATTAATTTCTTGAGATACGCGATTCCATATTATATTCCCTTTTAATCAAATTCTAAAAGTATGCTTGTTGACTCCGGTATCACGTTAGTTAAAGACTTCGAAGCTTACAATGTTTAGGGAGAAATGGAATACCGGTGTGTATTTTTCCTTGTGATATTTTAAGCTCTAGTTGAATGATAGGTGTCGCATTTTAAATCATTTTCGTAGTTAGAAATTATGAAACGCCCTGTTAAAAGCAAGGAAGTTTTTATGCCCGTTGAAGTAAAACAAAATGCCTGACAAAGTATGGCTTGGACAGATTCCAAGTGCTTGTACAAATGTGCTAAAGAAATTATACTTTGAGTATACAGCTTGTCCAAAGCCATCCATTATTAATACTATTAGTAATATCTTCAGTAAAGGCTTTGATGCATAAATATTTCTGATAAAGGTAGGTTGTGTACTTTTGTCCAACTGAGCAATCTTGCTTTCATAAAATATACCAACATTTTAATGACTGATGATTAACATGCTGTAATACACAGTTCAAAATTAAACGCTCAAATGCTGTACATGAGAGGTTAAGCTCCCCCTGGCGGTTTTACAAGGCGACGCCGGATAGTTAGTCACGTGACACACGTGAAATGCGTGAAACGCGTGATACCGTGACACGCCCACCGGGGTATGCCGCGAAATACCTCACCCATTTTGAATGGCTGCATCTGTAGATTGTGGTACTAAATACAGTAGGAGCAAAGGGGTAAAGAATAGTTAATTAAAGGCTCTTCTAAAGAAGGAGGCTCTGAGTCTGGATTTGAAGGAGTTTAGACAAGGTGACTCTCTGATATCCTTGGGGATAGAGATCCAGAGGTTGGGGGAATAACCAGAGAAGGCCCTGTCACCCGTAGAGTGTAGACGGGCTTGGGGGACAGATAGGAGACCAGAATTAGAAGAGCCAAGGTTGCGATTAGGGGAGTAGGGCAATAAGAGCTCAGACAGGTACTGAGGTGCCAAGCCATGGAGAGGCTCATAGGTGAGCATGAGGATTTTAAAGTCGACATGAAACTTGACAGGGAACCAGTGCAAGGACTACAGGATAGGAATAATGCGATCACCGACCTTGTCCAGTGCTAATTTCTCCCTTGTGGCCGCTTGTTCATTTTCGACTGTCGACTCAGAAGAAGTCCTTTATTTGACTTGATCAACACCAATCCCTAGAGGATTTCGAAAGCTGAATCAAAATAACATGTGACTCTGGGTGGACTCCAACCCACAACCTTTGAATGACTTAATTCTATTAACATCTAGAAGTCCAACACGCCCTCCATTGTGCCACAGAGCAAACACTTGTGCTAAAACATAAAACACCTGCAGAAAGCTGTAACACATGCATATCCTTTCATCCTTAAATTGAGCTCCATAAATATTGGCAGTGATTGGCCTGCTGTTTATGAATAGATACCACTGCGATTCACACCCAGGATCTTTTGTTTTTTAGTCAGGCACACTAACCAGCTAAGCCATGGCACCAAACATGCAAAATGTTATCTACAGCTTCAAACATCTGTGAGAAACAGGCAGCTTTGCAGTGTTACACCTGCTGGCTCAAAAGGTTAACCTTTTCAAAGATGAAGATCGGGAGAGGATTTCTTTGTCAATTCAATCAAACGTTTCAGAAATGCGGAAAGATTGGTGTGATTCATGCCCAGCGTGGGTTCTCGTTTGCTTACAAATATAATTAATTTCTTTCTCCAATCTACTCAACTTCAATTTTTGCTAATCTTTTGTTTAATTGCTTCCTAATGTATACTTTGCTGATTACTGCACTGTTCAATTTACCAGTTGATTTTCATTTCTTGTTTTGTAAGACAAAGAGGCTGTTCAAAACGTTACCTCACACTTCAGCCGCAGAGGCGCAGAGAGAGATACTACGACAGGTAACACCCCATGAGAAATATCATGAGCATCTGTAAAACCTCTCTACCTGCCCACTCCCCACACCGACGTGTGTGAGGAGGGTTTTAAAGGGACATTTTGAAGTGTAGAAACATTTTATCGTTCCGTAATTTTCTGTGCAGTTTGTTCCCCTTCAACTCTGCCCAACAACAGAGGTAATGTTTAATACGACAAGAGTAAAGGCACACTGCACATCTGCAAAAGACCACATCCGATTTTAGTTACAGCAACATCAGAGATTGGAAGGTACAGTAGGTAGTTTCAGATCACTTTTTTATTCAAGTTTTAAGCAACCCTGAATACCTTCTTAAGAAAAATGTGAGAATCCCAGCTAAATCCAGTACGATAGCTGCACTGATCTACAGTATAAAGTTAGAAAACTGTTTGTGCATTAAAAGAAGACACACCGCCCAGAGCTTTTCTAAAACAGGAATTACACATTTTGGAATGCCCCCTCCTTTATAAATTAAATAAAAGGTCTGAAGTCTGCTCCAAAGAAGAACTATATTCAGAGCTGCCAAAGAAGTTGAGATTTCACCAAGTGACAGGAAATATCTCATAAAACGAAGGTACAGTCATTTCCATGTTGGACAAGAGCTAAAGCCCAGTGTTCTTTAATTGAGTAATGTGAGGAAGGCATGTGCTGCAGAAGGTAGTGTGGCTGAGCGGTCTAAGGTGTTGGGTTTTAGGCTACAGTCTTTTTGGAGTCATGGGTTCAAATTCCGCTGCTGCCAGTTTCTTCTATGTTAAGACCTTGCTTCCGATGAGAATATGATCAGTTAAGAATTTATTCGACAGTCTGTCGAGAGATTGGGATATCTTTCAAGATAGTCTTTGTCAGCTCAACATCAAGGCAAAAAAAAGCTTTAATTTGTCTTCTCAACAGAAATGCTCATTGACCCTTTCAGCTTCATGCAGGGAACAACAGCTGCCGAGATAACTTTTCAGTCAGTGCGAATCGTAGTGTGCTGTCAATTCCATTTAATATTGCTTTTGGCTTGCATTCAGCTTTTTTCAGTGAAACTCGAATGCTCTGCTTTTTCACACCGAATTGTCAGCAGGAGTACAGTTTATGAAATCTTTGCACACAGCGCTCCATCAGGAATACTTTATCAAGATTAGAAGAAATTGTGGGATTCTCTGCATGCGTTCACAACGCATACCTCAAACAACAGCACCATTCAATGGGAAATTGATTCTGCTTCTTGCTGTTGTTCCTGTGGTTGCGGTAGTTATAAAGTTGAACGCTCTTCCACCTTCTGCCATAGTATTCACAGGGTCGGCTTCATCAATTGGCTCACAAAGGTCAACTGTGATTCGGCTCCGGAAAAAATCAGCAGCAGTGTCGTTATTTTGTCAGTGGGTATGGCTGTCTTTTAAAACACAAGAAAAACACGAGTTTGTGGATTTCTCCAAATAGCAACAGCAAGTTTTAAACCTGCGATAAACATTCTTCCAGTTGAATAGTTTTCCTTCAAGGAAAAGGCAGCACAACAGGGAGAGTCAATATTTAAAGACTTCAGCATCTGTATTGGATTGCTTGTATGCAGACATCGCTCAGAATCCCTAATATTATTCTCCCGAATTCAGTTGTGCAGTGCTTTAGTGGTTTCAGAGTTTCTTTTATCGACACTGCTGTAGTAGAGAAGTGACATAATCACAAACGCAACCATTTGTGCTGGCTGTTTCACTATTAAGCTTTGTTAACTATCACATGATTTTAACTAATTTAACGTCATCTTCAGGAAGGCAAGAGAGCACTGCACACTGAGCTGAAAGCTGTGTGAGCTCCTAACTGGGTGTCCTGTGCTGTTACATGCGCTCTCATATAGCTTGCCACCTTTAAAGGTGCAATATAAAATAAAGTTATTTATTATAATTATTATATAAACTCAACCCCTGCCAATGATTCGGTGTGAAGAAGCAGAACATTCAAGTTTCACAGACAGAAGCAGCACGCAAGCACAACCAACATTAAAATGGAGGGCATTAAAACTGAGTTTCTTGAGAGACTGTGAAAAAGCAATTCATTCCCTTTCATATGAAGTCAGCTGAAAACAATAAAACTACATACAATACAAACAAGAGCACATATAAAATATCAATAACATCGGCAGGGGCACATGCTATAACACAATTACACTTTATGAAAAAAGATTACACAAGGTAAATAAAGATAAGGTCCGCACAGCTTGTTCTTAAATTTCGAAAGAGTCCATAAATACCCCTTTACGTCTATTTTGAACTGTTCAAACGTAGGACTCTTCCCAGACCATTTCACTTTATCTCACATTCCTAAACGAGAATGCATCTCCTGTTTTAGAACTATTTTGGGCAGTATGGCTTATGCAACGCACCCACAGTATTCTAACCATGGACTGCAGATCTGTGCTGTAGTTCAGCTGAATTTGAGGGATCCAGCAAACGTACTGGGTTTGACTGGGATTCTGAAATTTCTCTTGCAAAGGTATTCGGGTTTGTTTGAACCTTTGATAAAAAAGTGATCTGATCTGAAACTACCCAGCTTCCAATCTCTGAGGTAGTTGTCACTAAACTCGGTCGTGATGTGGCACACATGTGCCATGTGCCTTTACTTTTGTAAAAAACTGGTATGGGGAAAAGTTTCTTAATATTTATTTTGATTAGCATGCAAGAAAATGTGATCATTACCTATGGAATTTCCCGCCAGCGTGGAGCTTGAATTCACAATCTTGAGATTGAGTGTTCAAGAGTCACAGAAGAGGTCGGCCTGGTCTTCAGTTTGCCAACCATAAGCTCCGGCAGTGCTCCTCTGTAAAGCAGATTGTTCGGATCGGTTATGTGGGATGGCACTTCGATATTAAGATCGTTTGCAGCACACGCATGGTTTCCCCCCTTCACGCAAAAAACATAGACGAAGGAAGCTCTCTTGTCTTGGGCTGCTGACTCCCGGATTTAAAGCGCTCTGGGTGCCAGCTAAGTCTCTAACAAGCACACTATAAAGACAGGAATTACACTTTGCTCACATCACGCATGGAATGGCGAGGCTACTTGTTCCAATATTATCTAGTGTCACCTCATATGGTGCCGATTCCTGGTTTTCATTTAAGAAAGAGCACTGCAAACACCGTAAACAGTGCAAAACGTGTGATGAAAGAAGTCTTTTCCCCCCTTTTGTCTAAAGCAGAACACAGCGGAGTCATGCCGAGGGTTGTGAGATCAAGATTTCAGTGGAGCACTGTCGTCTACGTCTTTAGCTACATGAGTTGGACATCCTCTTGTACACGGAAAGCAGATTGAGATCCTCTGACATGAAAAGTGCCAGATAAAAGCCATTTCTCATCCTTTCTCTTAGTGGTGGAGCTATCGCATGTAAATGAGGCAACTTGCAAGGCGAGCAGGCTCGGTGCACACCGAACGCAGATGTCTCAGAGCAGTTGAGACGTGTCCAAGTGGCTGTCAAAGGACAGCACTTTGCTGGCGCCGTGGCTTAGTTGGCTAAAGCGCCTATCTAGCAAACAGGAGATCCTGGGTCCGATTCCCAGCGGTGCCTTTCCTCCTGTCTTACTGTACAGAATGTATCCTTACGGGCAAAACCCATGCCTTTTAATCCAGGTGAATGCAAGTGTTCGTTTCCTTTCTGGAACAACCTGTATTGAAAGAAATCTATACAGCTTGCGAAAGATGAAACACAAATCTTGCTTATCAGTGAAGAAGAGGTGCTCCCAGCAGGCCAGCTAATACCAGCAAAGTTTTTTTTTCACCCTGACCCAGAGAATGGAGAAAAGTGAGGCGCCTGTGGCTCTGCAGTGTAATCAGTTTGCGTGTTCGGCGGTTCCCAGTGGGCAAAAGACGTATAATATACGTCTATTAAACGCATACCTTAGACGTCTAAATGTGGTCTACAATTCGTCTAGAATGAAATTCTAATATATGTCTAAAGTTATACGTCAATTATACGTCTATGTTTAGACGTTCATTATACATAGATGGTTGGAGTTCTATTATAAGGATAAATTTAGAGGACTATTATACATATATGGTTGGAGTTCCGGATAACTTTAGAGGACTATTATACGGATAACTTTAGAGGACTATTATACGTATATGGTTAGAGGTCTATTATACGTATAACTTTAGACGTCTATTATATGTATATGGTTAGAGGTCTATTATACGGATAACTTTAGACGTCTATTATACGTATATGGTTAGAGGTCTATTATACGGATAACATTAGAGGTCTATTATACGTATATGGGTAGAGGTCTATTATACATCAAAGATAGATTTTATAGGTGTAGAAACAAGTAAACCAAGCCAATGATTAGGTTTAGAAATGTATTCTGAAAATACACATTCACACCTGAAACATACGTATTTCAAATTATACATTGTATACAATCAATCAACAATCAACATATGGGCAATAATCATAAAAAACTAGTCTTAAACTTCAGCTACAAATTCTGGTAACATGGCAATATACAGTATAGTAATGACAAACACAAAACTAATTACATTAACACACTAACTCAAAACCACATTTTGATTCAAATATACATTTTAGAATGTACAACTTCTATATTTCCAAGAAAAAAAAATATTACAATGGAAGTTAAGACGATTTTTGTCCACTATTTGCAAACCCTGTCTAATTGTCCTAACAGTTAGAACCAAAAACCTATTATTTTCAGAGTCCAGATCTCCTGGCCCCCTGCCTTGCATATGCATTCTTCAAGTAACACATTGCGTGCTCCTTTATTTCTTTTTCTGTTGATGTAGGGTGGGACTTCAGCACCGCAGCTAGAAGAAAATTATATAATATTACTTCCCAAATAAATGATGATTAATATCTTCTTTAGTATAATCTAAAAAATGAACGGTTTACTAAGCTCAAAGCTGAAATAAATGTATAAAATTTGGCTTGCATCATAGCAGTTGAGCAATAAAGTCTGTCCTAATTAAAGAGTACCCAAAGTTTGAAAGGACAACATAGAATAAGAATAAGAGAAACGGCAAAACGATTTTGTGTCATCTTCCCCATTCACACTATTTTATGTGCCATTTTTTTGCTTATTCACGTACTATTTTAATCAAAATAATATTAAGAAAGATCTGTATGTATTCAGATAGTATTATTATTGTTCATACTTACTCGTCAAAAGAGGATTGCTGAGATATTTGCGGATATACTTCTACGTTTGAAAAATGGTGACCAACGAATACTAGCAATGCATTGTGGTATATAACCGGAAAATATGCTGGGTTCGATATTTTCTCAACGTATGCGTTTATTAATGTTGTCGATATTATGGTTGAAATTTAACATTGATAATACATGGCGGCTATGTGCCCCCTGCTATGAGCTGATGTGCAATTTTAACGGATGCAGTTAGTAAGGATCGGTCACTGTTGTATGGTATTATATATAATGACATTATGGAATAGGATGGGGACAGGCCTGGCAACACGGGGGGAGGGGGGAATGTCGCCCGTTCAGTTTTGGGCAAAAAGATTTACCTAACTTAATTTGCGCCCTAAAAAAATAGTTGTACTTTGTCAATGGTCAGACAACACTAAATGACACGAACAGTCACTCAGTCTGTTTGATGGACAGGAGGGCTATCCGTCCAGGAACTGCACATATCAGTGTCGTTATTGAGTGTCAACATTACGATCCTGTTTGCTCAGGTGGACCGATTCCTTGCAGTAGTTTATCATTATACTTAAAATCGTTATATAACTAGGACTAGTTATAGCAGTCTGTGCTTTCTGTTGGTTTTACAACATTTTTTTCTTAACGATTCAGAACGTCCATGTAGCTGCAAAAATGAACGCTGGTACTTTTCGCTCCAGGCAATACAAACCGTGAGAGTGACGAAAAATGTGAAACTGAACTTCATCGCAAATACCAGATTGCTAGTCGTTATCTTCTATCATGAAGCACTAATCAATGGCATAGCTGTGAGATTTCATTTGGGTTGCTGCACCGTACAGCTCAGTTTCAACCGAAATATCACTCCCCCCTCAGAATTTCAGACGCCCCCCTACAGATTTTTCCCCCACTGATGGGGGACGGGGTGTCCAGGAAATGGTGTATACGGCTCTCTGCACAGTGCACGAAGTAAATTATTTTGGCAGTAATTAATTTATTATATTTACTATATTTATTATACACGTGTAAATTAATTACTGCCAAAATAATTTACTTCGTGCACTGTGCAGAGTGCCGTATACTCCTAGTTGCGGCACACACGATACATACAGTAAAAAGCCTCAGGCACTGTGTTAGATTTGTATTCGACGTTATATATGCGTTTATTCATGTCGTCGATTTTACGGTTGCAATTCGACGTTGATTATACGTCGAGGCGACGTATATATACGTATAGACGTAATTTCGCCGTAAATATACGTATATTCGACGAATCAATGCCCACTGGGAATGTATCTTTGGTTGTTCTGAGATCCTTGATAGTTTCCTCAAATCCTTCAAATGAACATCCATATCAAAGCAATTATGTTTATATTTATTACAATTAAGGTACATATACAAAATATCAACGCACATTTGTATAATGCTCATTTAATGATTGTCAAGGATTGTCAAGTTCTCCAACAAATCTGTGTTCTAATTTTAAAATATTTTTGCTAAGGATACAACGGGTGTATAAATGAATTCTCCTGACAGCCAGTTGAAGATAAAATTCCACGCGTGAAAATGGTTCTCTTGAACATTGACTTAGGTACTTAATTGTTTACATGTAGTTCCACACGAGTAAAATGCACATTTCCTGCAAAGATCAAGAGGGTTTACAAAGAAATCCCATCAAGTTTAAGAAGAGATTATGGTTATAGCAGAACAATCTGAAGCACATCCCTGAGTGGGTTTGAACCACCAGCCCTTTGTTTAACAACTGCACAGAAACACACTCACGTTGCTTTTTGCCATTCGCACGTTTGTAGTTAAAATAAAATACTGACATTTTCCTGCCAGCCAGCAGTATTTCTCCTGCACTGACCATGAATAACCAATAACTTTATTTCATCTTTTGCAGGCTGTAATCTACAGAAAAGGAAGTGAATACTTGTATTAAGTTAAATCAAGCCGACGGAAATGTACTGCCGTTGTTTTTCTCCACTTTTCGTTTAAAGGAGAAAAATCACTGTCATTTTCCTGCGGTATTTCTTCTGTCCTGATAAGCAAGACTTGTATTTTATCTTTCATAAGTTGTTTGAATTTCTTGAAGTTCAGAAACAACTTGTTCCAGAAGGGAAATGAACACTTGCTTCAAAGTAAATCAAGACATATGTCTCTCTCGCTGCGTGTGCTCTTATCTGTCCATCTCTCTCTCCTCTTCTCTCTGGCAGTCTGTGCAGAGTTTCTGAAGGGGATGTAAGACCACTTGGCAAAGAAGAAAAATTCTGAGGCAGAATAAAAAAAAAAACATTATTCTCTTCTCAGTCAGATTCACAGCTTAGACACACTCAGACAGAAGCTCAACTCCGTTCTGCTCCCTATCCTCACAATCCAGAACCAGAAGATATTCAGACAATCAGTGCTGCTACATGAACAATATCAGACAGAACAGCCTGGACTCAAGTCACATCTCCCCCTTTTCTCCTTTCTCCCAGCCCTCTTAGAGACATAAAAGAGCTCGTGGTTCTCCTCTCTGTGAACTGGGCTCAGGGGTCACTGATCTGGCAGCTGTGGGCTCTGTTCCAGGGCAGAAGCAAGAGGCTTCTATTAACCCTTTCCAGGACTTCCAGCCCTTCAGTATTACTTTCTTTACTGTACTGTAAATGATATCTCCCGCCAGCCCTTCAAAGATACGTTTCCATGGGTGAATATGGTTGTCTGGGGAGTTGCGGTGTTGATCACTATTGGACTTCCCCGAGTGTTCAAGTGTTGTTCTTGGACACGGGCAAAAGACTCGCATTTTCGGTAAATATAAAGAGGGTTAAGGTTTCGGCTTTAGCGGAGGCAGTGTTTACATTGACAATAATAAGAAGAACGTCCCTGGGTGGGCTTGAACCACCAACCTTTCAGTTAACAGCTGAACGCGCTCACCGATTGCACCACAGAGACTGACAGGAAGGCTCTACTCCATTCGCACCTTTCCGGTCAAAAAATAAACATAGCTTGCATTTTCTTGCCAGTCTGCAATATTCCTTCTGCTCTGATAGCCAAGAATTAAATTTCATTTTTCACAAGCTGCATTAATTTCTTGAAAAACAAGTTGTTGCAGAAAGGAAATGCATTCATGCATTAAACTAAATCAAGCCCTGTGCGGTTGTCCAAGATGGTAGTTTCTGCACAAAAAGACAGGAAGAAATTCACAGCTGGGATGTGGAGCCAGGATCTCCAGTTAACGAGACAGGTACTTAAACCGACTCAGCCACGGTGCCGGCAGAATTCTCCTCTTTTACAGCAGCTTGGACACACCGCTCTGAGCCATTTGCGTTCAGTAAGCCCTGAGTCTGCCGGCTGAGCAAGCTGCCTCCTTTACATGGAACAGGAGCCCTGACCGTAAGAGAAATGGCTTTTATTGGGCACTTTTCATGTCCAATGCGCTTGACATCTCCCAAGGGCGACAGAGTTCATTTATGACACTTTTCCTTTCTTTCTTCTTTCTGTACTCTTTGAAGAAACTAAATGAGAAATCATCTAAGGGAAAATGTAATTTTTCATGGAGAAAACATGCACCAGGAAATGTTGTTTAGAAGAAGTGAGTTAACATGAAAAGTTACCTAATTTACCGGAGCAAATGCTCACCTAGCAAGATAAGCTTTACTACTAGAGAGAAGTAGAGTGAAAGACATGATCATTTCACGCCGTTGTGGAACAAAACACTTTTTTTTGGGAATTCTAAATCAATTAGAAATTCAGAGCGACACATAAAGGCTTTGTCTGCTTAAAAGTACTGATTTTTTAAAACTGATAAAAATGTAGAAAACACGGTTCTCACTTAGAAATTTAAGATGGGGGTGGGGTATTACTAGTAGCGGCGCTGAACTCACCATGGTACAATTCATTTACGTGACGGGCTAGTGGTTTAATGGATAACGCGGCTGATTTCGGTTTATAAGATTGTCGATTCGACTTCTACAGGGGTTGTGTGATTTAAATCAGGCTCCTCAGAAATAGATGTCCGTTATGTAAATGAACCGCACCTGAAAGCAAACGTTGGGTCTGGGTTCCTTTCTTTCCTGCATGAAATAGCAAATCGTTACAAAAAAAACCACCAACTAATGTCCAATAGTCCAATAGTTAGTAATTTAAGTAAACATGAATATACTGTAAGGTCTTGGTACATGGGAGTGGATTTCAACCACAATTAAAAAAGGGCAAATTATAATTACAGGCTTCAGACACTTTTTCATACAAAAGTGACCAAACACTCCCTAACTTTCAAAAGCAACCACATCAGCTGACCTCGACATGATTTGAACACGCAACCTTTTGATCAGGAGTCAGATACGCTACCATTGCACCACGAGGTCACTCATGGTGAGTGTTTTTAATTCACCCAAAGAGAAAAATCAGCGTCCCTGAAAAAGATTGTTTTCATTCTCTCCTGTGAGGAGCGCCGCTCTTCCAACGAGGGTCTCTTCTTCCCAGACCACAGATTATTCTTCCAGCCCGGCTCTCTCACGGAGAGCAGACACACCATCTCCACTAATGTGTTTACTACATCTATAGATCTGACCCCCTACAGCCTCGATATTCCTGGACAGGATATTTACCACCAGCCCCGTGAACGTCTCATCTTGACCTCTCCCAGGAGGAGCACAATTAACACAGAATCCTCTCTCCATTTAGCAAATAACACAAAACACTGTTTACCTGCAAGACAGAAAACCAGGCTGCTCCAGGTGAGGCTTAAACTCACAACTTTGGCATGACTCCACTGAATATGTCATTTTACATGGCCTGAACCAAGAAAGAGATTGGAAGTCAAGAAGTTATGGTGTTGTTTTAATACTTGCCTACTCTTTTAATTTTTCGGTCAAATCTTTTATTTGGGAGTACTTTCAATGGATGTTAATCCTTGTCCCGATGCACGATTCTGGGCCATGGTGTGTCTTGAATAATGTTCTTATAGGCTTCAGTTTGGAAAAGTGCGCTCTTCAGAAGCTACCGAAACCGCTAATGGTTACATAACACTTAATGCAAAAGCAACGTTCGGGTTTGAAAAAGAATATTACTTGCTATAAATACAAACACTGTTACAGGAAGCGTGTTAGGGCTATTTTAGCTTAGATCATCAATTCATCTTAAATTCTTGTCCATCTATAGCAACAGCGTCATTGCTACTAAGCGCTAAAGGCAGGTCCTGGCAATACAATCTTCTTTAGAAAACATTTTTAAAACTATTTCCACTACCATACGTGAAGTAAAAGATTCCGATTGCATGCAACTAATAAATTATCTTTGCCAGGGACGTTGTAGCTAGATACAAATTACAATCAAACATTTGTCAGCTTTAACATTTTCTTTTGGATCCACAGGACGATCAGCATGAGCCATCAAAGAGCCTGTAGCGGCAAGAAGTTTAAAAGCACACAAGTGATCTGTCTTTGGTCAAAGGAATTGCTGGAGCAGTAGGACGCAGAGCAATATCTAGCAGCTGTAGACGATGTTCGGGGAAGAGAGATTCTGTTTTCAGCACAGGGAGTGAGAATGAGCTCAGTCCGGCTCCCAGCAGAATCCATTCTGGTTTGGTTACTGTCAGACTGTGCGTCTGAGGCTCTTTGGATCACAATGTGAAAAAAAAGAACAGAAAACATTTGCTCACATCTTGTGATTTCCATGAGAGGAAGAGAAGATATCACTTTAAAAAAAATCAGAACTGAAGATTTGGATCCGGGACCTCATACTTGTCAAATGATTAAAATAATAATTATGAAAATATCAGGTTGTGTTTCTGCAACATATCGTGCACAGTATGCCATTTTTTTCTAAAAATACAGTAGATTGTACTTAATAAAAATGTACAATTCACCGCTGGTATAAACAGATGTGTGCTGTGTTTGCCTTTGTTTAAAAAAGTAGTTCACAATACGATGGAAAACACAGAAAGCACAAACTTAATAATATAACGATACAAAATCAATACCAAATCATAAAGCCAATTAAGTACCTATCCTTTGAAAACAGTGACATTTGTATCTACTTTTGAATTACAAATCAGACAGAGTAGTCCCTTAATTCAAAGATAAGATCTTGGCCAAAACAAGACAATCAGATTTTGGCTGAAATCGTAACAAGAGCCTCTGCTTCATCGTTTATTGAGCTTTTGATCAACGTCTGAGTGAAAAAGATTCGCTATTTTAACTCTTTGATTAAAGTTCACAAAAAGCACCTTCCTTCCAGCCGGAGTCAAAACAGCGACTTAAGGATTCCCTACTGTTCCCACTACAGTTTTCCGCTCTACCAACTGAGCTGTCAAACGGATCTAAAGAACTCCACTCTGGCACATACTACCCAAAGTAGTGAAATATTCCGGGTGATTAAATTCCAGTTCGACATCAAGTTTCCAACTTGTTTCCTTAGTCTTGGTTACCTTGAATTTAAGCCACAAACCAGGATTCTACTTTATAAACTTCCGGGGATGTTACAAAATGTTTGATAGGGCATCAATCATTAGAGGCGGAAATTCACTCCTTTTTTTTTCTTGAGGCATCATATTAAACATTTCATTTGGATCGAGAAGAGGATCACCATGAGAAACAGAACAAACTGTTTGATTCTGGCTTTACTGGGAGCTGTATCACAGCTAATGCATGTAAAGCCTTCAGTATGCAATAGTGAGAGTTCAGTTATACCAGGGAGTGGGAGTGAAGAGAACTGAACTGAAATTTAGTAAATTCATATTTAAATAGAGTGTTCTGTCACTTAAAACTTACTGCAACACTACCAGGAGTGGGGATTGAACCCACATGGACATTTGTCCATTGGATCTTAAGTCCAATGCCTTAACCACTCGGCCATCCTGATCTACGGCTAGATGCTGATCAGTTGTTTAACATTTAAATATGATTCAACAATTAAAAAAAATTAAACCGGCGCCCTGTCACAGAAACGTACCCCGGTCACCCGCGCAACAAGCAGGGGTACTCAGCACTATACTAACGAGGAGCACTTGTCCGTGAGCTGAGCGTGAGCTCTGTTTACGGTCAGCAGTCATTTCCTCTTTTCCAAAGACATTTTCGCCTGCTCTCAGTAATTAATGTCGGTTTGAAGTCTGTTCCTGTTGTCTCCACTCTTGACAAAGAGCAGCCTTACGTAGGAGACTCCCTCTCTCAAGAAGTTTGCCATCACCCAGCAAGAAAGAAGAGCCAACCGGGGTAAACAGCTTGAAGTTCGAAAAAGATGTTGGCACGCCTGTAGCGTTTACACGAAACCTCTTAAAGTTGCGAGAATACTTCCTTTGTGTATAAAATACATTGTGAATGCTTTCTCAGCCTTTACTTTTTCGTTTTTATGACATTTTTTTACCAAGCATGTATATTCTTTTGTCCATATCTCCGCAATGGAAGCACAGAACGCCTTCAAACCAAATGCATTTTAAAGACCACGCCTTGTGGATATTTCCACAGCCTTTACATCAAACTATCAGTGAGCTAATTATCTTTTTTTAAACCTCCAGTTTTTCATCGATGCGTAATTACGCACGAACTGGAACCTGGGGGACCGCTGTGTGCACACGTTCACAACGCGAGAAATACTGTTCAATATGGCTTCGTGTGAAAAACCCATATATGACCATAGGAAGCAGAACAGTGCAGTCTCCAATTACCCAGACTGTAAGCATGGGAATAAAGCTTTGTTTGATTTCTAAAACCCTTCCTTTATGTCCTGTTTTCATTCAGTTAAGGGTCAACTATATTCACAATACTACTGACAGCAGCAAGATTAAAATATTCTTTACTCAGCGGCTAATTAAAAACAGCTCCCATGATGTTCATACCGACTTTTTACACAGAACACTAACACAGCTTTGTGTTCAGAATCTCTTTTTCTCATGCTTTTATTTAATGTGGCACAATGCACTGGGATAGGGGTATTCTGTTCACAAACTAGCATTTAAACCAAAGCACCCACAATGCTGAAAGTAAGTGTTTTGCACACTAAGGAGGTCCTCTGACTTTTCCCAGCTTTGTTTTGGGTTGTGGAACCTTTATTTTTTTATGATTTTCTGAAGATAACACTACAGGTAATACACTGGGGTAGGTGGGTTGACTTCATGGCTCAATAGCAATTCAAATACAACAGCCACACTGCTGAAACTAAGTGTTTTCCACACCAGACAGGCCCCCGAACCTCATACAACCTTGCTGTGGCTGAGGCCGCTTTCTTTATTTTGTAATGATTTTTTGAAGATTACACTACAGGTAATACAGTGCGATAGGTGGGTCGACTTCATGGCTCAATAGCATTTCTAATACAATAGCCACACTGCTGAAATCAAGTGTTTTACACACCAGACAGGCCCCCTTACCTTATACAACCTTGCTGTGGCTGTGGCCCCTTTATTTATTTTTTTATTTCCATATGGCACCATTAGACAGCCGGTACATGGTGATAGGAGGGTGCTATTCACGAGTCAATAGCTCTTCAAGCACAACAGCCACAGTGCTGCAACCAGGTGTTTTACACATCAGACAGCTCCCCTAACCTTATACAACCTCGCTTTGAGTTGTGGAACATTTCTTTCAAATCACTTGGGTTCATCAATCATTTGATCATTTTTCAGCATGGAATAAACCTATTACTTGTGAACTTGAACTTGAACTTGAACTTTATTGCCATATGTAACCGGTACTGGTACAATGGAATTCTTACTTACAGAAAGTCTCTCGATTGTAAAACAAGTGTAAAAAACAAAACAAAGTGCAAACAGTGCATCAAGACAATGTACAAACAAACAATAGACAATGTGCAAGTAAACATGTAGACAGTTTGAATGTAAACAACACAGACGTGTAAACAATGACTGGAGATGTGCAATAGATAAGAAATCATAAAGAGGTAGATGGTCATGGTGTAGGTGTGGTCCGAGGGGGATGGCTAAATGTGTTCGCCAGTCTCACTGCTTGTGGATAGAAGCTATTGAAGAATCTTGTGGTAAGTGTCCGTATGCTCTTATATCTCTTGCCTGAGGGCAGTGGGGTGAAGAGCCGAGGCAACTTCTACGCCTTCCCGGACTCCGACCCCTGCCAGTCCCTTGACTACGCCTTCGCCTGTCGATTCTGTGCCTACGCCTGTACTACGCCTTCCCGGACTCGGACCCCTGCCTGTTTACTCCGACTACGCCTGCGTCTCGCGCCAACCCTACCAAGGGCACCGCATTGGATCCCTATCCTCAGCAGTCTGCCCCTGCGTGACAGGTTCTGAGTGTCTTGGTCACATCCGTTTGTGTGTATAGATGAAAAAGCTATTGAAGAGCACCCCTATACCCTCCCCATCTCGGTGGAAGTTGCCATGTTAAAAAAATCCTAAAAAGATAATTAAAGTTGCACACAACAAAGCATGACTGTGAAAGGTCAGGAGGCCTGCCTAGTGAGCACAAAAGAGAAGAAAGGAAACACAGTGTTTCAGTTGTGGCACCTTCTTTGGGTTAACTTTAACTAACCATTTACTTTTAATTAACCCAAAGAAAGCTCCTTAGCCGAAACGCTGTGTTTATTTTCTCTCTTTTCTCCCCCCCGATATGCAGCCCACCACCAGCTGTTGAATCTCTCTCTCAATCCTCTCGGGAAGAGGCATCCAGATAGAGGGTACCACAGGGTGGACAGGCACAGCATTTTGACCAACAGGACCCTTCCCTTCGAGATCAGGGACCTGCGTCTCCACCTGCCAAGTCTGACTTTTATCTTAACGAGCTTCTCCTTCCACAGCAGAAGCCCAGTGGCCTACTCATCAGTAGTAATATAGACTCCGAGGACCTTCAGGTGACCCGTCTCCACCTTGAAGGGTAGCCAAGGAGCAGGGCAGTGTCTGCCTTCCCCACCAGAAAGACCTCGGGCTTCTCCAGGTTAACCCTGGTGCCAGAGGCAGCACAGTAGGCCTGAACCACCTCCAAGGTGGACTGGATCTCCGCCACCTCTGTCAACATCATTGTGGTGTCACTGGCATACTAATAGATCAGTGAGGTGGCAGCGCTCCAAGGCAAGGTGACCCCGCGCACCCCCTCCTTCCTGCGGATCACCAGGCCCAAGGGCTCAGTCACCAAGGAGAAGAGCAGGGCAGACAGAGGGCAACCCTGCCACACTCACCTGGTCACGGGAAAGAAGATCATGAGGGAACCGTTCACCCTGACACACCTCAGTATCCCCCTGTACATGAGCTTCATGTCCTCTCCCTTTCCCGTCATGTCCTCCATAGGAAGACAGATGAAGGGAAATCCATGTGCTAATTGACAACAAAAAAGTAGCTTCAAATTATTCACCAATCTGTTTTATGTCTGACCACATCTCTCCTTCCTCTTTTGCAGTGAGCACATTACTTTCAGTGTCTTCTCCTGTCTTTTCCTTGCTGTATTACTGTCCCCTTCCCTCATGTGGAGATGGATCCACAGCCGAAACCTTGCTTGTTTCACCCTGTTTGTGCAGCATCAGTCTGTGTGAGGAGAGGGACTCACGCTGCTCCGGTGGTGCAATAGGTCAGCATACTTATACAGCAGAGTCATGCTGAGATTGTGAGTTTCAGCAGCTCCTGGAGTATCATTACTTCTAGTTTTAGCGACTGAAACTAATTGTTAAGTTTAGGTCTGTTCGTGTTTCTCTGTCCATTTAGAAGAACTGTATTAACACAGGTAAATATGTTTCCACAAGCCAATACACTGCAGCTACATCTGATACTATTGCTGTTGGTGTCAGCCTACTATACCATCTTCAATTGGCCCAAGTTTTTTTCTGCCACTTGACAATTCTGCTTCTGTATTTTTGCCAGTCTTTTTTGCATTTTATATAAACAGCTAACATGCATATTCTTTGTTGTATATATATATGGTTCATTCACAGAAATAGGAGAGACTGCCTTCTTCTTATTATTATTATTGTTTTGTTTTTGTTTCTGAGAGATCTTGGTACAAAGTATATACAGTATAAAACAATTTTACGTTGTACTTCAAGTCTATGGATCATAAAAATTTCACTTTTCCTTGCTGAAAGTCTAACGCACAAGAGAGAATGTGATAAACTTCCTGAATATTTGTCCCACAATAGACACTTTTTGGGGAAAAAAAAACTATTAATTTGATGTGTTATCATGTGAACTCTTGCTCTTATGATGGAAGAATATTGTATTTGGTATTGCATGTAATTAGATGGTAATTCTTTTATTTGCTCTGTCCTCTAGTTAAGATGTGTTATTTCAGGAAAATAAAGTATATGCTCAGTAGAGGGGGGATAATATTGTGTCTGTTAATCAAACATAATCAGCAATTATGGACAACCATTTTTTTGCCAAGGTTGTGAATATTGTAATGCCTCTGAAGTCACATTAAAACTTCCTGTAGAATTAAAAAAAACACAGAAATACAAGCGGGCATAATTTGTGTCCAGGATATTTTAATGCAACAAATCCGGCCCCGGAAAGTGCCCCTTCTCTCCTTTTGAGCCACTGCCCACCAAAAGGTCTCTGCACGGCTCTGTTTGGGAGATGTCAAGATGCTGAGCGTGTGCTGTGTTTCAGTGTCGGGTGAAGAGCACACGATGTTGTACACGGAAAGCACATTGAGCTCCTTGGACATGAAAATTGCCAGATGGTTAAAACTTCTCTCAGTAAACAGGAGATCCTGTGTCCAAAATCCCGAGGTGCCTTTCTTCCTGTCTTGTCATACAGAATGTATTGTAACACTACGGGGTTCATGTGGGCTCCCTCGCTGCCACCACATTAGGTCGGCCCCCAACCGTTGGGGACTCGAACCTGGGCCTCTGGCGTCACTCAACAGGGACCCAGCCTGTTGAGCTAAAGAAAGATCTCCCTTTAGCCCAGCGGCTGCAGCCCCTGCTATCACAGGGAAGGGCGGAGTCGTTACCGCGCTGGTAAGCCGGCTCTTACACGCTTCCGGTGGCCGTAAGCGTTACACTCTCCCCCGCTTAACTCGCCGTCCTCGGCAAAGGGCTATCCCATCATACTGCTGACACCAATGTAACACTACGGGGTTCACGTGGGCGCCCTCGCCGCCGCCACATCAGGTCGGCCCCCCACTGTTGGGGACTCGAACCCGGGACTCTGGCGTCACTCAACAGGGACCCAGCCAGTTGAGCTAAAGAGAGATCTCCCTTCAGCCCAGTGGCTGCAGCCCCTGCTATCCACAGGGGAGGGCGTAGACATCACCACTCTGGTAAGCCGGCTTTCACACTCAATGGTGGCTGTTAGCGTTACAGTATAATTAAGGACAATCACATAGGGCTTGATTTAGTTTCATGCAAATATTTACTTCCTTTCTTGGGATAACTTGTTTTTCAACAACATTCATACAATTTGCGAAATATGAAATACAAATCTTGCTTATCGGTGCAGAAGAAATACTGCCAGCTGCCAAGAAAATGACGGATTTTTTTTTTCTTTAACCAAAAACCCTGCACAGGGAGATGTAGAACAGAAATCCCCTTGAGACGTTTTCGTTGGGGAGGAGGGTTGTGGAAGGGCAAAAAAATAAATCTGTTGCGTTTCACAAAATTCAGTTACGAACGGCGCAAGTCGCAGGTGATTCACCCCTCTTCACTAGGTGGCGATAGGAGGTGCAGTGAAGTTTATATCCGCTGCAGAGACTCCTCTTTCTCAGCTCCGCTTCTCGATTGTCTTGAAGTCGCCGCCACGTTAACGAATGACGTCATCATACTGCGCAACACTGCATATATTTCACCCACGTGTAGGTGATTGAATCATTTTCTTTAGGTAAAGAAAGAAGTTGTTTTTTTAATAACTTCAGTTTCTGAAAACGTAGCGTCTTGTCGGTTGTGTTTATGCTTGAACAGAGCACAGACCTGACAACAGAATCTGTGAAGAATAAAAATAAAGAAGCTGTTCTGTTTAAACATCGCAAGTCAGCCTTTGTTTCTGACCGACTCTGAAGAAGGATGGCGGAGTGCTTGTTAAATCTGCAAACCCAGCTTGACTCTTTCATGCAGGTGTTGCTCAAATCGATCGTGTATGAAGTGTCAGAAGTTTTCCGAAACAGGATGTCTGACTCTGAGGACGAGTTTCAAGACAAACTCTGCAGCGTCTCCCAAACTCTGGTGAGACGTGCTGTGTTTAAAATCACGCAGTGTGTGGAGGACAGTGTCGGGAGTGAAATGGCGCAGCTGAAGAAGGAAAACGAGAGCCTGAAGTGGAGATTGCAGCTGAGGGAGAAGGAGTCGGGAGCAGGAGGAGATAAGGAACAGACAGATCGTGTTGGACACACGCTTCCCTGTGAAGTCACTGCAGAAATAAAAGAAGAAATGGACACGGAACTGCAGCTCTCAGGTCAGTGTGGTGACTTGTATGAAGTCAGTGTGTTTAAAACCAGTGTCTATAACTTTCTCACTGGTGAGATTTTTTTTAAAATAAACTTTATTTTAAAGAAAACATCTCGCAAGAGTAAACATTCTCGTTATCTAACAAACTATCAAAGTGTCATAAAAAAAAACTTTCCTCAGTGGTGAGAATATAGTGGCGAGATGCAGAGTGACATGGGAAAGACTTGTGTGATGTAGCAACGGGATTCTTTACTGAAAACTGAACTGTTTTGTCCGGTTACGGTGCTGAAAATACCTCGTTCACATTCAACAATTGTTTCACTGAATCAAGTTGTACTCCGACGTCATTAGGAAACAACATTTATAAATGAACAAGTAATAGGTTTATTATATGCTGAAAAAAAGAAGAGAGAAAAAACACAACGTTTCGGCCGTGGAGCCGTGTTTTTCCTCTCCTTTTTTTCAGAATGGAATGAACCTATTACTTGTTCCTTTGCAGCCTACGCATGCTGACGCAGCTATCCACATGAACATTTATAAATATTGTATTTACGTTGTATTGGTCTAAATTTTTACTAAGTATACTAATGATTGTGTATATAAACATTATTTAATTGGTTTAAGTATTACTGTCTTCCAGGGTCTGTGTCTGTATTGAGTCCTTGAATATTAATCCAGTGTGTCTATATTAACCCCTCTCTTTCTCAATGCAGTGTTAGTGTACTGTAGTGTCCAGTCAGTCTGTGTTAACCCCTCTCTCAGTGCAGTGTTAATGTACTGTTATGTCCAGTCAGTGTGTCTGTATTAACCCCTCTCTCTGTGCAGTGTTTATGTGCTGTTATGTCCATTCTATGTTTCTGTATTAACCCCTCTCTCAGTGCAGTACTAATATCCTGCTGTCTGCAGACAGTGTGTCTGTATTAACCCCTCTTTCTCAGTACAGTGTTAATGCACTGTAGTGCCCAGTCAGTCACCGTGTCTGTATTAACCCCTTTCTCTGATTGCAGTGTTAATGTCCTGCAGTGTCCAGTCAGTGTCTGTATTAACCTGCCTCTCTCTGTGCAGTTTTAAAGTAATGTAATGTGCAGTCAGTGTGTCTATTAACCCCTTTCTCTTAATGCAGTGTTAATGTACTGTGTTGTGCAGTCAATGTGTCTGTATTAACCCCTCTCTCAGTGCAGTGGTAATATGCTCTTAGTTCCAGTTTGTCCATGTCTGTATTAACCCCTCTCTCTCTCAGTACAGTGTTAATGTGCTGTAGTGTCTAGTCCGTATGTATCTATTAACCCCTCTCTCAGTGCACTGTTAATTTACTGTTATGTCCAGTCAGTGTGTCTGTATTAATCCCTCTCAGTGCAGTGTTAATGTACTGGAGTGTCCAGTCAGTGTGTGTGTATTAAACCCTTTCTCTGATTGCAGTGTTAATGTACTGGAATGTCCAGTCAGTCAGTGTGTCTGCATTAACCCCTCTCTTTCTCAATGCAGTGTTAATCTACTGTACGGTCCAGTCAGCATGTCTGTATAAACCTCTGTTTCGGTGCAGTGTTAATGTCTTGTAGTGTCCAGTCGGTGTGTCTGTATTAACCCCTCTCTCTCTCAGTGCAGTGTCAATGTAAATGTAATGTAATAGTGATATTATTACAGTAGTCTTACTTTTTACATGGTAGTTAGGTTTCTGACGAAGCTAAATCAGAACATGCCCTTATACCCACATATTCCGCTATGTTTAAACAATTCAAATTGCTTGTGAGTGTACTTGTATGCGTGTGTGTAGTTTAAAGCTTTTTAGATCACATGGCCTCAGCTATCACTACTATGCTAATGATACTCAAATATACATCCATACCAAACCTGACGCTGATGTGGCTGTCTCTATTCTATTTGCATCCCCGATATAAAAACTTGGGTGACTCAAAATTTCCTTCATTTAACTGTGACTGAAGTCATGCTTATTGGCACCACCCATCACCTTTGTAGGACCAATGTGTAACTCCATCTGTAGATGGTCTTGTACTTGAGCTTCAGTCTAAATTGAAAAACTTGGGGATGATATTTGATGTTCGACCCACATGTGCAGCATGTTGTCAGAACATCTTTCATTCACCTCATAAATATTGCTCGACTATGCCCTGTGTTATCACTAACTATGGCTGAAAAGTGTTGTCTAATCTTGAATCAACTACTGTAATGCTCTACTCTCTGGGGTTTCTAAATCCACATTGAACAAACTCCAGTATGTCCTAAATTCAGCAGCCAGAACCCTGACCACGTCTAGTACAAGTGATCACATTACTCCTATCCTGGAGTCCTAGCACTGGCTTCCTGTCAAGTTTCATATCGACTTAAAAATCCTCCTGCTCACCTATAAGACTCTCCATGTCTTGGCTTGGCACCTCCATACTGGTCTGATATTATCACCCTACTCCCTACCTTGCAATCTTCGCTCTTCTAATTGTTCAACTATTTGTCCCCCAGTCTGTCTACACTCTATGGGTGACATGGCCTTCTCCTGTTTTGCCCCAAGCTCTGGAACTCTCTCCCCAAGGATATCAGAGAGTCAACGTCTCTAAACTCTAAATCCAGACTTAAAAACTTTTTCTTCAGAAGAGCCTTTATTTAACTGTTCTGTACCCCTCTGCTCCTACTGTACTTAGTACCACTGTCTACTGTCTCCTCTAACTGCGTATTCTCATTGTGTTAATTTTGTTTTTTTTTTGTTGTTGGCATTCTGTAAAATGATTTGAGAAGCCACCTCTAAAGGTATAAAACTATTACATAGTTTATCCTTATAAAGGTCGTGTCTTCTTGGCCTGTGTTTACAGGCTCAGAGGCCAGTGTTCTCTCCGACGCTGGGGAAAGGGCTCTTCTTGAACAGCAGCACAGTGAGGAGGAGTGGGGCTCCAGTCTGATGCAGGAGACAGAGCTCACTTCCGCAGAAGGGAAAGAGGCACTTAGTGAGCAGCACATAGACAGCAGACAGAGTGT
This sequence comes from Lepisosteus platostomus, assembly GCF_059453375.1. Classification (NCBI taxonomy): domain Eukaryota; kingdom Metazoa; phylum Chordata; class Actinopteri; order Semionotiformes; family Lepisosteidae; genus Lepisosteus; species Lepisosteus platostomus. The sequence goes on along the minus strand of NC_142615.1, from coordinate 64,934,572 downwards.
CAGGGATCTGAACTCTGTGGCCATGATGAAGACAGAGCCTGAGAGTGAGACACCTGGGCTCTTAGTATGTGATGAGTTTACAGAGAAGATGAATAATCTGGACACAATCAATATTACACAAGGTTGTAATGAACTGGGCTGTGTCTCTGTACAAGAGCACAGTGAAGAACTGGATGTTTTAAATCTTACAGAGCAGGATATGGATCCCAAGTTGATTGACCCTGCAGAGCAGCAGACTGATGTACCTGGTGAAGAGAACATTACTGATGTACAGCACACAGAGGAGAGTCAGTACAGGGAGGAGCAACAGCAGCTCCTACAGGGCTTGATAATAATTAGGCCTTGTTCTGTTCAAGTGGAGAGACTGTCACTGCAGAGTCTCAAACAATCATATGATCCCTTAGTATCTGATGATTTTACACACAGGTTTAATAATCTGGTTACTGAGAAAATTGTTGAACTGGAGAGTATGACTGTTCTTGGCCAAAGAGAGGAACAGCTGAATGAACTGGATGGTTTAAGACTCAGAGAGCTGGAGAACGAGCCCCAGATGATTCACACTGCTGAGCAGCACACTGAAGATCACGGTGGAGAAAACACAGCTCTGTTTCAGCACACGGAGCAAGACCATTCCATGGAGCATTTGCAGAATAAGAGACCCCAGCACAATCAGAGAATGTGGAAGAATAACTCAAGGCCTTGCTCAGATGGAGTGGACAAACTACCATTATGGCACGGGGAGAAGCAGCGTTTCTGTCAGTCTAGCATTTCACAACCCTACCAGCACCTTCACACAGGAGAGAGACCTTTCAGCTGTAGTCATTGTGGGAAGAGTTTTAGTCGGTCAGGTGACTTAAAAACCCACCAGCGCATTCACACAGGAGAGAGACCATTCATCTGCAGTCAGTGTGGGAAGAGTTTTAGTCAATCAAGTAACTTTAAAACCCACCAGCGCATTCACACAGGAGAGAGACCGTTCAGCTGCAGTCAGTGTGGGAAGAGTTTTAGTCAGTCAAGTAGCTTAATAGCCCACCAGCACATTCATACAGGAGAGAGACCATTCAGCTGCAGTCAGTGTGGGAAGAGTTTTAGTCTAAAAAGCTACTTAAAATCACACCAGCGTAGTCACACAGGAGAGAGACCATTCAGCTGCAGTCAGTGTGGCAAGAGTTTTAGTTGGTCAGGTGGCTTAAAAAGGCACAAGCGCAGTCACACAGGAGAGAGAGTGTTCAGCTGCAGTCAGTGTGGCAAGAGTTTTAGTCGATCAGGTGGCTTAAAAACCCACCAGCGCATTCACACAGGAGAGAGACCTTTCAGCTGCAGTTGGTGTGGGAAGAGTTTTAGTCTAAAAAGCTACTTAAAATCACACCAGCGTAGTCACACAGGAGAGAGACCATTCAGCTGCAGTCAGTGTGGCAAGAGTTTTAGTTGGTCAGGTGGCTTAAAAAGGCACATGCGCAGTCACACAGGAGAGAGACCGTTCAGCTGCAGTCAGTGTGGCAAGAGTTTTAGTCGGTCAGGTGGCTTAAAAACCCACCAGCGCATTCACACAGGAGAGAGACCGTTCAGCTGCAGTCAGTGTGGCAAGAGTTTTAGTTGGTCAAGAAGCTTAATAGCCCACCAGCGCATTCACACAGGAGAGAGACCATTGTAGCAGCAAGGTTTATTAAAATACAGGAATTAAGTTTGCTGCTCCCTTGCCAGTCTCTCTCTCCCTCATCTCAAGTGGTGCTTGATACAGAGAGGTCATTCCATTTGGTTCACATTTAAGGTGTTTTTTCTAGCTGATAGAGTGTCCTGATAAGGAACAACTCCCAAAGCTGAGACACATCAACCACCCTAACAAATGGTCATCTCTGATGCCTCACTGTCTGGGAGATTCCAAGGGAGAGTCTCATCCCAAGTGGTTTACAACCCCAAGGTCAGAGTGCATGGTTACTCATCCTCACATGGGGAACCAATAAATGTAGGCATCCTCTCACGAGGCACCAATAAATGTAGGGGTTTGTGCATTTACTGGGACAATTGTTAATCGTTCCAGTTAGTCACAAAATGATTCTTGAATGCCCATGGATCTTCCAACCAATGAGCGACCGTAGTTCCTCCAGGTACAACTCCAGCTCCTCTTGGACATCCTAAGACTCAGCTCAGACAGTCACGTAACGGCCAGTGTGTCCCAGTGCCAGGACTTTTCCTTGTTCGAAGAGTTGAGAACGGAGGTTGCCAGCATGTAACCAAAGGATCCACCCGAGGTTAGCCCAGCAGCAAGCTTTGTGAACCCACCGCAAACGCTCACCTGATCGAGTGAACTATGGTCAGAGCTGTGGACAGCTGAATATCAGTACTCAGGACTCGCGCTACATCGGGAACGAACCGGTCTTCTTCCTGTCTAAAGAGTGTGACTTGCTCGGATCTGCAGTCACTTTTCTGTGTGCAAACTCTGCTAGTTTCAACCAACACTAACTAGCCGGTCTTCAGAGAGCATCAGCAGCGCACCGCAGCAGAAATCTCTCCCTCCTTCTCCTTCTCTCACGTCGAACCAACACTGCCTGGCACCGGGCCAGAGAGCGCCGATTGGACACGGCAACAGCCAGCCACTGCTTCTTTGCGTCTGCAGGAGATCTGAATCCCCACAGAGCGGGCGAGTATTCAATGTTCTGCATTACAGCTCGAGAATTCAATTGTTACCTCAACCAGAGTTGATATCAATTTAATTCATATGAGTCATGTACTTGCTTTTGAGTATCAAAAGTGTACAAGTTGTAACAAAGTTCATTTACAAAATGGTCTAAATGAATGATATACGGAATGTATGTCCCTCTTGGTTTGTAACTCTTCGTGATGGAATGTATACCTTTTGTATTCTGCTAACCCTCACTATAAGATCTGTTATGTTTAAATGCTCATTTTATGCATTAATAAATGTATTAGTATCCGAGTGTGTGTGTTGCTGAGTTATCCCGCAAGGTCGGTTTTCTAATAGCCATCAAAGCCATTTTCTGACTTAATGCTACAATTAATAATTGTCCCTGTAAATGCACAAACCCCTACATTTACTGGAGCCTCGTGAGAGGATGCCTTCAAGCTCCTCCAGTCAGGACAGGAGGATCTACTGTACACAGAGAGGGGTGGGGGTGTGAAACAAGCTGATAACCTGGCTCTCTCTCCATGCACAGCTGGATCAGCTTCTCCAGTCAGGACAGGAGGCTCTACTGTACACAGTGAGGTGTGGGGGTGTGGAACAAGCCGATACACTGGCTTCCCAGTGGGCAGTGATTCGTCAAATATACGTATATATCACAGCAATAATATAGCTACATGTGTATATATACATTGCCGCGACGTATAATCAATGTTGAATTGCAACCGTAAAATTGACTACATTAATAAATACATATATAACGTCGAAAACACATCTAACACAGTGCCAAAGGCTTTTTATACATTGTTTGTGCCGCATCTAGGAGTATACGGCAATCTGCATAGTGTACGAAGTAAATTATTTTCACAGTAATTAATTTATTTACACAGCTTTGCATACAAGGGTTTTGCGGAGGGGTCTCCCCCCTGCCTGAAAAACAAAAAGTAAAATGTTTGAGTGCCTATAGATTTTCTATTTTTATTTTCTTAAGAAAAGTTGATACCATATCCTGGACACCCCGTCCCCCATCAGAGCCGGTGCCCAGGGCGTAGGGGGCGTCTGAAATTCTGATATTTCGGGTGAAATGGAGCTGTACGGTGCAGCTACCCAAATGAAATCTCGCAGCTATGCCATTGATTAGTGCTTCATGATAGAAGATAAAGACTAGCGATCTGGTATTTGCGATGAAGTTCAGTTTCACATTTTTCGTCACTCTCGCGGTTTGGATTGCCTGGACCGAAAAGTACCACAAGCGTTCATTTTTGCAGCTACATCAACGGAGGTTCTGAATCGTTAAGAAAAAATAGTTGTAAAAACCAACAGAAAGCACAGACTGCTATAACTAGTCCTAGTTATATAACGATTTTAAGTATAATGATAAACTACTGCAAGGAATCGGTCCACCTGAGCAAACAGGATCGTAATGTTGACACACTAACGACACTGATGCAGTACGTGCCCTTCCTGGACAGAGAGTCCTCCTGCACATCAAACAGTCCGAATGACTGTTAGTGTCAATTAGTGTTGTCTGACCATTGACAAAGTACAACTATTTTATTAGGGCGCAAGTTAAGTAAATCCTTTTGCCCAAAACTGAAGGGGCGACACTCCTCCCTCCCCCCGTGATGCCAAGCCTGTCCCCATCCTATTCCATAATGTCATTATATATAATACCTTACAACAGTGACCTATCCTTACTAACTGCATGCGTTAAAATTGCACATCAGGGGGGCACATAACCGCGATGTATTATCAATGTTAAATTTCAACCATAATATCGATAACATTAATAAATGTGTAGTGGTTTGATGGGTTTACTGAGACAATTATCAATTGTAGCAGTAATCACAAGGTTGTTCGTTGGGGCTTTTAGAAAATCAATCGTCAGAACAACTAACAACGCACACACACGGGTTTAATACACGAGATACATTTATTAATATAAACTGTGCACCAAACATATACTAGTCTGCCTGGATACGAGCGGCAGACCTTACTGTGAGGGTTATCAATATACAAGGTATATAATCTCGAAGAGATGCAAACACAAAGAGATACACAACAGAGAATATATGTCAATATATTTCGTTCGGTTACCAAATCGCTAATCAGTGTTATTACCCACTGTTACTCTAAACTCGGAAGTAAATACATTACTCATGAATTAAATTGATAACAACTTGTGTTGAGGTACAATTAAATTCTCGAGACGCAATGTAGGACATGGGGTTTACTTATCCACTGTGTTTGGATTTGGAATTTCCCGGCACAAACACCAAACCAGCTGACAGGCTCTGTTGCAGCGGTTGTCCAATGGGCGTTGTGTTGGCGTCCTCTGGCTACCGGCCAACCAGTCGAGGTGCAGCTCGGAGTAGGACGGGCGGAAGAATCTGACTGCGGCGCGCAGGGCAGTCGTTGCTCCGAGGGGATCTACCAGCAGTCCGGCTGGCTAGTAGAAAGTCTCTATGCACAGAGTGTGACCGCGAGTATTCACAAGTCACTCTTTTGCCTGGGAAGAAACTGGTTCGTTCCCGGTCCAGCGCTGCTTCTGAATAAGCTATTCAGGTTGTCGACGAGGGTCCAACTGTAGGCTGCCGTTGATCAAGCGGAGCATTCACGTTGGTAGAATTCTGAGTACGTACGGGATCCTCGGCCTCGCGCTTAGAACAAAGTCCAAGTCCTTTTGCAGACAACAGCAGTTGTCACGTGATTGTCTCTGAGGATGCGCGAAAATGGCCAAGGAGAGCCCAGAACTGAGCTTGCTCTCCCTTTTTGATCAAGACCCAGATGTGTGCTGATTGGTTGAGAGTTTGGCGGGCATTGGAGACCCATGTGGTATTACCAGTCCCTGATTGGTTGGTCAAGGTGAGATATAAGTCACTTACTCTTGACACTTAGGAATGCAGTCCAGATGTCCATTCGGCACTCCCTAGACAGATAGGCGCCAGTGGATGACCATTGATCATGATGGCCAGGCTTAGCTACTTGCATCCCCGTCTGGGAGCTTGCTTCTTATCAAAAGAAAAACATCTTAAATCAGCTTGCCTGAATTCTTTCTCTGTGGCTGCACCACAGAGATGGAGGGTGAGATGGGGCCTCCTTTAGGAGCATACCAACGCTTAATTCTGTCTTATTAACAAGCATTGCCGCTACATATCCCCCCTTTTTGAAGGTCACGAGGTCCTGAGGCGTTGTTGCCTTCAAAACAAAAACAGAGTTAAGTGATGTTTGTTGTACCACGGTGGGTTCTACCACCCAATATTCACATTACCTCTCGAGAATTTGTACAGGAAATACTGTTGGAAAGAACATTGCGTATACCTGCTCTCAGTTATAAGGTACCTAGGAATGAGGCATTGGGCATCATCATTAGCTCTAGACCTTAAACTTCCGGCAGTTCACTATCAGTATCGGATAGCTCTGCAGCAGGCAGACGTTTGGGAGTGGTTACCTGATTTCGGTGATAAACCATTGCTCCCTTTGTCTCATTCAAACTACCCCGCAAGGCTTTGATACAAGAGAACAGCATCCAACACATTACCCCAGCCATGATCCAGCTACCCAGCAGCAGTGTCAAGATGACCACGTTTATTGTTCCTAGCGCCCCAGAGGATCCACAACGACTGTGCTTGGGACCTACCAGTGTAGTTTTTAAGTTTGTGTCGATGAGAACAAATTCGACTAACTGTACACCCTCAAGACTTACTGTCTCTTGGATTCTCTCATCCAAGTCAACGCTGTGTCCTCTGAAAGCGTCCACAATCTCGAGTTCCGTTTCATACAGTTCTGACTCCAGGTAATACAGTGCTAAATCGTTGAGATGCACTATAGCTCCTTCAGGAACTTGTAGAAAAACTGTTTGGTTGGGTAGCTGCACTTCGGTAGCTGTATCATGTCTGTCATAGGTTATTGTAACAGTTAACTGTGGTGTGCTGACCAGCCATTTCTTTCCCACCTGCTCAACCTGGGGTTCGTTAACCTCACTTCTGCTCGTCACTGTGGCTTTACACTTTTCAGTGGCAGCCCCCTTTCTGATACCACACAACCTCTGAGTTGTGTCCCTAAGGAATGGCTTACTTGGGCATACCCAGTGGATATCCTCGGTTGATATACACAGTTCCAGGTTTGGAACAAGATACAAATTTGGGTCATCCTCCTGGTAAGCTACGAGCGGTGGGGTGGTCAACTTCACATGCATGTCCCCCCTCCAGAAGCCAACGTTCGATGTAGACTTGAGTCTATAGATATCCTTGCTACTCACGATGGGAAGGTTCAACAGGAAACCTATTTCCTTGGCTTCGGGGTTGACATGTATAGGAATGGCACTGCCTAGACTGTATGCAAGATGTACCTGCAATGGCTGCACCATCTCAGAAGTGGTTGTCCTAAGTACTTCTTCTACTAAGGACAGTGGAACCCAGTAAGTTGGAATCTGTCCCATGGCTAGGCTAGTTATCGTGGCACTAAGCTCCCTAAGCAAATCCTGCATCAGCATCTTGACCTGTTGCACGTAAGCATAATCCCACTGTAACACGTCGACAATCCTGCCCACGGTGTGGAGGGTGTTATTTAACACTGCTGCATGAAGGTTTACTGCTAATATTGTGCCCTGTAAGGTTTTCCCTAGGCTTTCCAGCCGCTGCTGCTGTTGATACAGCCTGTCCTGAATTTCTGGCATTTCCTTACGTAACCCAGACACCTGCCTTCTCAGGGTGGTCAGGGTGACAGTGTTAGCAGCAAACAGACCAGCTGAAAATAGTATAGCATGTGTATAGTGTCTAGCTGGGCATGCCATACAGCATCCTTAGCCCACTGCCTGCCATGATAGGACACCCTACTGTTCATGTTGATGTGCTTCCGAAACACATCACTTGGGTCCAGCCGCACATACACTCACTGAGTATATGTTCTGCAATTTGTTAACAACAATCCAGGAGCGTCCTGCAGGACTATGCCGGTAGGAGGACCGGGTTCCACAACTTCAAGGGGCTGTGTCGAGGCGATCCACAGCACTGTCAGGACCAGCCGTGGCAGTTTTAGGATTCCCATTCTGGAACACAGATGAGGCACATGGTACAGTTCCACTATAATTTTGAATATATTTTCCTAGGAGGACCTACACTACAGTACCTAACTACCTGCAGCTACAAAGGGGCACCCCCCTCTTGATCGGGTTTAGATTTTTGACCCTATTCTGTGTCCTCCGGCGCCATTTGAGGTGGGCGATACAACCGGATTCTATAAGTGAATCTCTGGTCACTTATAGACCAGAGATTGCCTTCCTTTTTCAATCCGAATTCGATAAGCTACCGGTGATACCTTATCGACAATCTCGTGGGGTCCTGTCCAACTGGGTAAGAACTTCCGGGCCACCCCTGTGGGTTTGGCAAATTGGAAGTACAGGACCTTGTCTCCTACTTGGAGTTCCTGGTTAACTGCCTTTCGGTCATAGTATGCTTTCCTACCCTCTGCACTCCTTCCCAGATTGTTCTGGGCAAAAGCAAAGGTTGCCTGCAGATGTGCTCGCAGGTCTGACACATACTGATGGGCTGTAGCAGCCCCCGTCGTGCTCAGGTCCTCCACCCCATAAAGACAGTGTAGGGGAAGAGTCATCTTCTGACCTGTCATCATCTCAAAAGGTGGGACCCCCGTAGAGCAATGGGGCGTGGCTCGGATAGCCATCAGAACCAGGGGCAGCTTAATGTCCCAGTCCCTACTGCTGGTGGAGACAAACATTTTGAGCATACTAACCACCGTTCGGTTTGCCCTTTCTGCCTGGCCCGAGGATTGAGGGTGGTAGGATATATGCAACTGGGCCTTGACCCCAAGCATATTCCACAGGGTTGCCATTACTGTAGCTGTGAAATGGGTTCCCCGATCCGAGTCCACGGTCAGGGGGAGTCCCCATCGACTGAACACATGGTTCACCAACAGCACTGCAGTTGTCTCTGCCGTGTCGTTGGGTGCTGGGAGGCACTCAATCCATTTTGTGAATGCACACGTAACAGTGAGGAAATATTTGTTCCCTCTGGATGACCTCACCAGCGGCCCCACCCAATCCATTTGTAGATTGGACCAGGGGAATGTCATGCCCTTTTTCTGGAGTGGTGCACGGTGCAAGGGCCGTGATGGTTGGAACTGGCTACACGTCAGACACCCCATTACATACGCGGCGATGTCATGGCCCATGTGAGGCCAGAATGCCACCTGCTGGATAGTGTCGTACGTGGCCTTGACCCCCCGATGGCAGCGGGGAACTACCCACTTTGGGACACCTTGTGCAACTGGTACACAAACCAACAACCCCTTTATAATTTTTAGGTTGTCTTTCACCTCTGCCAGCTCCTTCAGCTCCGGAGACTGGCTCAGCACCTGCTCCGAAAGAGGTTGACGCACTGGGTCAGCGATATGCTGATACATTTGCCCAATTGCTGGGTCCTGTTTCTGCATTTCCGCAAGATCGGTGTTAAAACCCTGTGACCCAAGCACTACAGATTGAGGGTCAGCTCCGACATCCTGTCTAGCCCTGCTTCAGGTGACCGCCTTGACCTCAGCCACGGTTTCTGGGGGTAGCCATTCCTGCTGGAACTGCCAGGGTTTACCCTCTAAGGCGCCAGATTTGGCCAGCCGGTCGGCCTCATCATTCCCGTCTTTGTCGGGTCCCTTCACCTGGGAGTGTCCCTTCACCTTCCTCCAGTAAACCATCATTCCAGCCTCGGTCGTGAGCTTGTCACTGGCCAGGAACAACTCTTTGTTCTTTACTTCCTTGCCCCGGGCATTTTTCATGCCGTTACCCTTCCAATACGGAAGATGGGACACGAAGCTATGTCGGGCGTAGTTCGAGTCACTACAGATGACAAATTGTTTAAGGCCATTTGTCAGGGCCTGCTGGAGGGTGATCAGCACCCCAGCTACTTCCGCATACTGACTAGTCTTTGGTCCTAGCTTATAGCGGGTCGGCCCACAGGAAGTATTGTCTTGCCAGACTACTCCTACCCCTGCTAGCACCTGCTGTTCGTGGCGAAAAGAGCAACCGTCAACATAGGCCGTGGGTAAGCCCTGGCCCACGTTCTCATCGTAGTACCGATGATTGTTCGGTAGCTCAGCAGCGGGAATTGTTTCTGGAGCTTCCATGTCAGTGTCACAGCCGTGACACACTTGGCCCAAAGCCAGGCCCTGTTCCAGGTACATTTTCTTGCTCTGTGCATAACGTACCTCTATCTCATAGCCTTGTAGGGCCATCATCCATGCCACAATCCTGCTATTTGACACCCTGCCCGCTTTCAGTCTCTGGCTATGCAGGAATGTCACAGGTTGGTGGCAGGTTTCGATGATGATCTTTTGTCCCCCTACATAACTACGGAAGTGTTCTACCGACCAGACCGTAGACAACAGGGCCTTCTCGCAGTCCAAGAACTTTTGCTCCACTTGGCTCAGGGCTCGACTGGCATACGCCACCACCCTTCGTTCTTGGTCATATTCCTGACTCAGAGCAGCCCCAAGGCAGTGCTCTGAGAACCCTGCTTCAAGGTAGAAGACCTTATTTTTGTCAGGGGAGGCCAAGCACGGCGCACTACCGAGTCTGCGCTTCAGCTCCATCACAGCCTGTTCTGAGGAAGGTCCCCACTCAAAGGGCACGTCTTTCAGCAACAGCTTGTGGAGGGGCCTTGCTATTTCAGCGTAATCCTCAATGAACTGCTGGGAATAATTACATACTCCCAGAAAGCTGCGCAGTTCAGACAGGTTAGTGGGTGACCTCATATTCTGGATAGCTTGGACTCTGCTGGACTGTGGCTGTATGCCTTGGGCTCCAACCAATAGTCCCACGTACTCCACTTGGGTCCTACACCACTGTCCCTTAGCCAGAGACAGTTTGGCCCCTGCACGGGAGAGCTGGGTCAACACATGCCTGATCTCGGCCATGTGTTCTTCCCAGGTCTGACTCCGCATCAGAATATCGTCCACATAGACCAGGTTGCCCCTGGCGGCTGCATCACTCATGGCTTTGTGCAGAAATATGTTGAACTCCGCTGGGGAGTTGGAATACCCAAAGGGGCATCGATTCCAGGTGAACTGCCTGTTCCCAAAGGAAAAGGCCAGTTTGTACTGGTCTGTCGGTTCTACCTTAAGGGTCCAGAACCCATTGGCCACATCCACTGTGGTGAAATATTTCGCTGTTGTCACCTTGGCTAACTCCTGATCTAGGTAGATCATTGGCCATCGTGACAAAGGAACCTGTTTATTCAGCTGCCGGTAGTCAATGGTCAGACGCCACTTACCATTGGGTTTCAGCACCGGCCACACTGGGGAGTTATAAGTGGAGTTACACTCCCTTATGATCTGACGCTCTAGTAGAGCATCCAACGTCTGCTTTATGGACTCGTATGCCGTGAGGGGAATGCGATACTGCCTGACATAGGTTGGGCGGGTGCCAGGGGCCGTAGGAATGCGCACTGTGTGCAAATCTGTCACCCCGCAGTCATAGGCGTCCCGTGCAAACACTTCCTGGAAATCCTGGAAGATCTGACGCAGCTGCTGACGCTGGCTTTCCGTTTCCAGGGCATCTGCCTTACCAACCTGTTCCTGTACCTGCTCTAGGAACCCCGCTTTTGACGGCATGGCGGTATCCCGGGTCGCACTCTCGGCTGAGTGGTCCGTCGGAACACCTGCGTGTACTGTATACACAACCATCTCATCCTTATCGCTAAGGTCCACTCTGCACACTTCCTGGTTGCAGAATCCCTCTATTGGCACAATTGCAATCATCCGTCGGGGGTAGGTGTAGTACACCTGCTCGGTTCCCCCCTCCCTGGCCAAGGGACCAGGGAGCTGCCCCAGTACTGGGATGGCCAGTTCGAAATCATAGAAACCACTGTCAATTACCAGTCCCATGTCAGTGCGAGCAGGGATTTTGACATCTTGTTTTGCTATGTTCTGCACCAACAGGCAGGTGGCTCGGCCATTCTGTTCCAGTCTGGGGGTACCACAGACTGCTAGGTTCAGTCTGATAAACTGAGCTGATGGTTGGAAGAAAACCATCTCAGCATCCATTCTCTGTCCCTTCTTTAGGACAAGGCGTGCCGGAAACCCTGCTGTTGACACAGGAACGATCACGTCCGATTCGTTTACTACCTGGCAGGCCTGAGGAATCGTCTGACCTGACCGAATGTTCTCGGGGTCGCCGCTTAGAGAGTGGGCATCTGGGTTCACCCGTGTCCACAGCACACTGTTTACTGTGTCCAGCTGGGCGCCCAGTCGAACCAACAGGTCTGCACCAATACAGACCGAATGGGTCAGCTGAGGTGCTACCTGGAAGTAGTGAGCAAACTTCCTTTTTCCGATGGAGATGGAAGCTGCACAGCTTCCTTTGCTCCAAATGGACCTATGAGGTGGGGGTGCCCACCACAGAACCTGTGATTGCGTCACCAGGGTCACCTGACGGCTTCGCGACAGGTCCTCGAACAGACCTTCACTGATTATGGACTTCTCAGAGCTGAGGCTGAGAATTACATCATCAACCTGCACTTCTGCCACCTGGACCCCTCCCACCACCATGGGGTGGTAGTCCTGGTCCCCCTGAGGTACCAGGGCGCACAGAAAGGACTCCCATTCATTACCGGACAGGGAGATCCACTCTTCTTCAGGGATGAAAAGGGGGTGTGCTTTACCTGGCGGGTCAAGCAGCTGCTCGGAGCACTGCTCCTGTAGTTGGGAGACCATGGGAGTGCTGGCCTGGGCAGGACTTCCCTGTAGTTTTGGAAAGCAAGAAGAGGCATTTATTTCTCGTCCAGAGGAACCAGGAGGATCCTCCAACTCAGCTATAGTGTTCAGTGGGCACTGTGTGATCACAGCATAACCACTGAACCCCCCTTTTTGCTGTACGACAGGCTTAGGGTTTTTGACCTGAGCCCACAATTTTCCACGCTGGCAGTCCACCAGAGGCTCCAGCCTGTCAAGCAGGTCTTGGCCAATGAGTAGTGGCTCTGTTTTAAACCTAGAGATGTAAACAGGATGCACCACGTTCATTGGCCCGAACCTAAGTGCCACCCACACTCGGTGTGTGATCCTGGCATGATCCTGGGTATAGCTGGAAATATCTATCTTACACGGTTCTACCTTAAGTCTGATGCCTTTTCCTTTCGCTACTCGTTTGAGCTCGCTGAGTAGATCGGCTGACATCAAACTAATTTCAGCCCCAGTGTCAATCAGTGCTTCTCTATCTAAGACGTTTTCAAGAGAAACCTTGATATAAATACGCCTTGCTTTGCCTTTCTGGCTGAGATTCCCTAGGAATTGTTGGAAGCCTGCCTTTTCTTTGACTTCAGGGGCGGAGTCAGCGCCCAACTCAGAGTCACAGCCTTCTTCCAGGCAGGAACCCTCCCACCCAATCAGATAGACTGAGGGAGGGGTTTGGGATGGATCCCCGCCTCCTCCAGTGGGAGGGGGCGTGGTCCCCCTAAGCTCATTCACGCTTCCGGCATTCGGTGCGGAAGGTTTACCCTGTCCTGATCTCTCAAGCAGGGCTTGTTCAAGCCTGGCCAGGCGGGTTGCAGTCGACTCCCTTCGTCCAGCCTTATGATAGGCTCTGCCTGTACCCTTGCCTTCCCCGTAGCGCTCACGGCGGCTCTGACGCTTAGTGCGGTCCTGCCTGTCTATTTTGCGCCGGGCCTTAGCGGGCTCAGGAACCTCAGCTCCCTCGAGCTGAGGCGAGTCGTCAACCCTGCTGGCTTTAGTGGTGAACACGGCCGTTTTAGCAGGTTTTCGCTCTGAGGACGCAGAGACTTCAGCTCCCCAGGCTTTTTGAGCCAACCTTCTAATGTCAGCCATTTTCATCGCTTTTGCATCAGTGTGCATCACAATCATTTTCCTGATTGAGGGATGCAGATTAGCAATGAATAAACCTTTGAAATTCACGTTCTCTTCGCAACCCTCTTCATTCCGCCCTGCAAAATAAGTGCGCCTAAGCCTCTCAAAATAGTCGCGAGGGGCTTCAGCTTTTTCGTGCTTAATATGATGCGCAGCGGCCACGGCAGCTATGGGATCGATAAAAGCCGAAAATTCTCCGATCATTGCCTGACACAGCTCCTCAAAGCTATTACAGACCTCCGGTCCTTGTCTAGACATCCACTCGTGGACCGCCCGGCTAGTAGTTTTCCTTACTAACATAGCCTTTTCCTGTTCGGACGCTCCGGGCATAAGCTGCAAAGTATATCTCAGCTCGTCGATGTAGGTTTCCACATTATTCCCTGACACTGACGGGTCAAACCTTTCTACCTCTTTGGCTAACTGCCTCAGGGAGTGGAGGTTAATTTTTACGGTTTCTCCGCGGGCAGGGGGTCCATGTCTGAATTGCATCGCCCCTGCGTCTCGCGCAGGACTCGGCGATCTCCCCCATGCCGATTCGACCACAGACCCTGGCCGGGAGAAACCTCCTCCCGGCGTGCTGGGTAAGCGCTCCGGGCTGCTAGGTGGGCTGGCATGCAAGTGGAATCTAGCCTGTTTTGCTTCCAGCACGGCAGCATCTAACTCCTTTTGCCTTTTCTGGCTGAGCTCATTTAAACTCTCAATCTCTTTTTCTTTTTCTTTCAAGCTCGCTTCCAGGTCTCTCCTAGCTACCTCAGCCACAGTTTCTCTAGCAGACAGGTCATCTAATTTACCTAAAACTTCCCTGAGTCTGTCTTCACTTTCCTCATTTTTCACTCTCTTTTCTCTGATTATATCCAACAACTCAACTCGCTCCGCCTTATATCTTTCTAGCTTTCCCTGAAGCTTTTGAAACTTTGTCAGCTCGGACAAGGACAGTTCCAGCTGTTTAGCTAGATTTAAGGCGAAACTCGATAGGACCTGAACTGCGTTCACGGACCCTCCTGTGTTAAGCTGGTTCGCTACCTTAGCTACTAAATCTATTTGCAGCTTCTCAATATCATCAAAGTTCAACTTTTCGATACCGCTCCAGTAACCAGGATTGTCGTCGCTAGAAATAGTGCTTATAAGCGACTCCACTTCAGACATTTTAGCAGCCATTGTCATTACGTCAGAGAAACTTTAAGAGTATTACTGTTTTTCTTTTACCAAAATAAAATATGGAATCTAAACACCGGAGCAGATGGATTTCCAATCAGCACACGTTACACTAAACGCTAGAAAACAGGGGGATTTCTTTACGCAGTTATCAGCACACCCGGTATTCGCGTATAGAAGCCGCGGTGCTGTGCTGAACTTGAACTCACAGCAATATCAGTTATTCTGTGCGATTGATTCTCATTTCATTCTAAACTGCCCACCCAGGGACGCCAGTAAATGTAGTGGTTTGATGGGTTTACTGAGACAATTATCAATTGTAGCAGTAATCACAAGGTTGTTCGTTGGGGCTTTTAGAAAATCAATCGTCAGAACAACTAACAACGCACACACACGGGTTTAATACACAAGATACATTTATTAATATAAACTGTGCACCAAACATATACTAGTCTGCCTGGATACGAGCGGCAGACCTTACTGTGAGGGTTATCAATATACAAGGTATATAATCTCGAAGAGATGCAAACACAAAGAGATACACAACAGAGAATATATGTCAATATATTTCGTTCGGTTACCAAATCGCTAATCAGTGTTATTACCCACTGTTACTCTAAACTTGGAAGTAAATACATTACTCATGAATTAAATTGATAACAACTTGTGTTGAGGTACAATTAAATTCTCGAGACGCAATGTAGAACATGGGGTTTACTTATCCACTGTGTTTGGATTTGGAATTTCCCGGCACGAACACCAAACCAGCTGACAGGCTCTGTTGCAGCCTCTGTTGCAGCGGTTGTCCAATGGGCGTTGTGTCGGCGTCCTCTGGCTACCGGCCAACCAGTCGAGGTGCAGCTCGGAGTAGGACGGGCGGAGGAATCTGACTGCGGTGCGCAGGGCAGTCGTTGCTCCGAGGGGATCTACCAGCAGTCCGGCTGGCTAGTAGAAAGTCTCTATGCACAGAGTGTGACCGCGAGTCTTCACAAGTCACTCTTTTGCCTGGGAAGAAACTGGTTCGTTCCCGGTCCAGCGCTGCTTCTGAATAAGCTATTCAGGTTGTCGACGAGGGTCCAACTGTAGGCTGCCGTTGATCAAGCGGAGCATTCACGTTGGTAGAATTCTGAGTACGTACGGGATCCTCGGCCTCGCGCTTAGAACAAAGTCCAAGTCCTTTTGCAGACAACAGCAGTTGTCACGTGATTGTCTGAGGATGCGCGAAAATGGCCAAGGAGAGCCCAGAACTGAGCTTGCTCTCCCTTTTTGATCAAGACCCAGATGTGTGCTGATTGGTTGAGAGTTTGGCGGGCATTGGAGACCCACGTGGTATTACCAGTCCCTGATTGGTTGGTCAAGGTGAGATATAAGTCACTTACTCTTGACACTAAGGAATGCAGTCCAGATGTCCATTCGGCACTCCCTAGACAGATAGGCGCCAGTGGATGACCATTGATCATGATGGCCAGGCTTAGCTACTTGCATCCCCGTCTGGGAGCTTGCTTCTTATCAAAAGAAAAACATCTTAAATCAGCTTGCCTGAATTCTTTCTCTGTGGCTGCACCACAGAGATGGAGGGTGAGATGGGGCCTCCTTTAGGAGCATACCAACGCTTAATTCTGTCTTATTAACAAGCATTGCCGCTACAAATGCATACGTTGAGAAAATATCTAACCCAGCATATTTTCCGGTTATATACCACAATGCATTGCTAGTATTCGTTGGTCACCATTTTGGACACGTTTTTCAAATGTAGAAGTTTGAAGTATTCGCAGATATCTCAGCAGTCCTCTTTTGACGAGTAAGTATGAATAATAATAATACTATCTGAATACAAACAGATCTTTCTTAATATTATTTTGATTAAAATAGTACGTGAATAAGCAAAAAATGGCACATAAAAATAGTGTGAATGGGGAAGATGACACAAAATCGTTTTGCTGTTTCTCTAATTATTCTTATTCTATGTTGTACTTTCAAACTTTGGGTACTCTTTAATTAGGACAGACTTTATTGCTCAACTGCTATGATGCAAGCTAAATTTTATACGTTTCATTTTTGAGATTATACTAAAGAAGATATTAATCATCATTTATTTGGGAAGTAATATTATATAAGTTTCTCCTAGCTGCGGTGCTGAAGTCCCACCCTACATCAACAGAAAAAGAAATAAAGAAGCACGCAATACGTTACTTGACGAATGCATATGCAAGGCAGGGGGCCAGTAGATCTGGACACTGAAAATAATAGGTTTCTGGTTCTGTTAGGACAATTAGACAGGGTTTGCAAATAGTGGACAAAAATCGTCTTAACTTCCATTGTAATATTTTTTTTCTTGGAAATATAGAAGTTGTACATTTTAAAATTTATATTTGAATCAAAATGAGTTAGTGTGTTAATGTAATTAGTTTGTGTTTGTCATTACTATACTGTATATTGCCATGTTACCAGAATTTGTAGCTGAAGTTTAAGACTAGTTTTGTTTTTTATGGTTATTGCCCATATGTTGATTGTTGATTGATTGTATACAATGTATAATTTGAAATACATATTTTTCAGGTGTGAATGTGTATTTTCAGAATAAATTTCTAAAACAAATCATTGGCTTGATTTACTAGTTTCTACACCTGTAAAACCTATCTTTGATGTATAATAGACCTCTACCCATATATGTATAATAGTCCTCTAAAGTTATCCGTATAATAGACCTCTAAAGTTATCCATATAATAGACCTCTAAAGTTATCCGTATAATAGACCTCTAACCATATACGTATAATAGTCCTCTAAAGTTATCCGTATAATAGACCTCTAACCATATACGTATAATAGACCTCTAACCATATACGTATAATAGTCCTCTAAAGTTATCCGGAACTCCAACCATATATGTATAATAGTCTTCTAAATTTATCCGTATAATAGAACTCCAAACATTTACGTATAATGAACATCTAATCATAGACGTATAATTGACGTATAACAATAGACGTATATTAGAATTTCATTCTAGACGAATTGTGGACCACATTTAGACGTCTAAGGTATGCATTTAATAGACGTATATTATACGTCTTTTGCCCACTGGGGTGTTTTTGTATCCACGCAAAACCTCGCATGAAAGTGAAGTTGATAAATTTTACTTGCAAAATATTTAACACGTTACAGTGCCAAACTATTAAAATACATCAGAAAAGTACCCGAACTCATCCAATTTATGCATTTGAAACGAACGGATGGGGGACTTTAACATGCCTTTCAGGAATCTGGAAATTCACTTTTAGGAGTCTTCGGAACTCTGGACCCAGATGTGCTCGTACAGTGAGGAGGAGTGTTTTGACTTCCTGCTTTCAGCTTGTGCATTGTTTCTACTTGTGACCACCAATAGAGAGACGCTTTACCGGTTCACAAAAACGTCCCAGGAGTTTTCTGGGTTAAGAGGGAAGAATAAATGTAATAAATGGAGATGTTATAGCCTCTGGGGAGTATGAAGGCGGTTTAGTGAGGTGGTGGTGTGTGGAGGGAGGAGACGCGCATTCCGCACGGGCAGCGCAGAGCAATGAGTCGCACCTGCTGCACGCCGAGTCCTGTCCTATATAACCGCTGAGCTCGGACACACACAGCATCTCCAGCCAGTGCTGGGGATGGAGATAAAGGTAAAAACTGAAGAAATGCTCAAGCAAGCACTTCAATGGATTGAACTGAGAGATGCATTTCATGATGCACTTTTCACTGATGAAACAACAGTGGCTTTGGAACAGTTTTCAAGGTCCATGGCTGGGGGTGGAATATCTAGAAGAGGCCCAGGACAACTTCTTAATTTCAAAGGAATAATGGATCGGGAATTCTTCGAGGAAGTCATGATCAAACAATCTACTGCCCCATACATCAGGGAGCACTTTGGATCCAGGCATCATTTCTGTCAGGACAACGATCTGAAACGCACAGCAGCAAAGGGAAGACTTAAAGCAGAGGAAATAAACTGGGTGAAAACTCCAGCAGAATCCCCAGATTTAAATCCAATAGAAATGGTATGGCATTCCCTGAAAGACTATATTTGGGGGGAGGAAGCAAGAACTCCTCAGAGCGATAAAAAAACTGCGACAATTTTAATAACAGGCGGTTTCGTGTTCTTCCTTAGATTGTTGAGTGCAAGGGGATACATTCGAGAATGTGATTTCATGAAGGCTTTTGTTCTGTCTTGCTTTGTCAGATTGTGAATCAATAAAATCATTTAATTAAACATGCCTTTCCAATTTTAATTTAAAAAATAGTATGAAAATGTTTTCTTGACCCTGGGGGGTAATTATAAACGTAAATATTAAGCCCCAAAATAAACACACAGTAATAAATAACGTTTTCTACGTTGACCTTTTTATTAAGTGATAGACAACAAGCAGGGCGATGACTTTCTATGCAAGCTAGTAGAAGAAATAAGTAGGAGACTCGAAGCTCAGCAACAACAGTAATAGAGTGTGTATTCTCCTCACACGGTACAAAATAGAACAATGTAGAGCACATAACGTGGTTATGTATCGGAAATGTTTACAAATATTGTGGTAATTGTGCAGTATATGCTTCTGGGAACACATTTGTTTCTCTAGCAGGTAATTGCTCACATCTGCTGCCGTAGAGTGTTTTGGAATCTACATGCTCTCCCCCCATAGTTATCAACAATGAAAATGTCTCTGGAACAGGCATACTGCGTGGATGATAAAGCGAAGACTGGGGGATCCCAAATCACCTGCTACTGAAAACAAGTGTTTGACATGTGAATGTGATGCCTGTGGCGCACCGAGTGCGTATCCTACAGTGTGAGTGCATTTCCACAGCTATTAAAAATGGTTGATCAATTTAACAGTCCGGGTGTGGCAAGTTTTGACTGTTTCCTATCAGTCTTGTGTGAAAAGGAACCCCTCGTTCATTGGAAGGTTCACCTGTTCTACTCATATATGAGCCTGCACTGCAACAGCCATAGTATGGAGTCAAAGACTTTTTATGGGAAGACACATGGTGCATCAGCTGCTCGGGCTTGTAAAGTGAGAAGGGTAATCAAATCCAGAGGGCTTCATTTGAAATATCTGATTATAGTGCAAAATACAATATATTTTTGCTGTGTTAAATTATACATTCTATTATAAATATTTATTTGCACACTGGCTATGTCCCTGACCTCTACAAACGATATATTGATGACTGCATCGGTGCCGCCACATGCTCCAACGATCAGCTTGAGTTCTTCCTGCACCATTTCACCAACTTCCACCTGTCCCTCAAATATACGGTTAACATATCTTCCACTACTCTTCCGTTTCTAGACATCAACTTCTCCATCAACTACCCCCGACTGTCCACTTCAGTTTATTACAAACCCACGGATTCACACAGCTACCTCCTGTACAGCTCATTTCACCCCAAACACACTAAAAACTCTCTTCCTTTTTCACAGTTCCTTAGGCTACGACGATTATGCAGCGACGACATCGACTTCGAGAACCAAGCCCTCGAAATGTACTCCTTTTTCATCAACAGAGGATACCCCAGCAGTGTGATTGACAGGGCCCTTGCCCAAGCCAAAAACACCCCCAGGACCATCAACCCAATCAGGAACTCCCGCCGTAACAACCGCATTCCTTTGGTGCTTCCTTACCACCCTAACACACTTCCTATCCCCACGACCATTAACCACAACTTTTCCATCCTACAGGATGATCCCTCCATTGGGGCCCTCTTTTCTGATCACCCTATCATCTCATATCGCCGACCACCTAATCTGCGTAACCTCCTTGTTCACAGCTCCCTTGACCGTCCCCAACAACCATTCACACCAGGAACTTTCCCTTGCAACAGAGCTCGCTGTATCAAACCTGCAAGTACACAGCCACCACCACACGCATTCAAGGCCCCTCAGGACAATTCCAGATCACCCAGATGGCATATTGTACCTCCAACAACTTTATTTACTGTATCTCTTGCAGTAAATGCCCCGCCATCTACATTGGTGAAACAGGAAGGAGACTCGGAGACCGCTTCAGAGAACACGTCAGGGCTGTGAAGATTAAAGATCTTTCCAAGCCCATTGTTTCTCATTTCACCTCTGACGGCCACGACCACTCTAATCTCTCCGTCTGTGTTCTCAAAGACGGTTTTCCGAACTCAGAAAGACCACCGAAACCAAAATTATTCTGCAGCTAGGATCACACATTCACATTCTCCCTTCCCTTAACGACAGACTACTGTTCTTTTAAATTTTCTCCATTCATTGGAAGTTTCATTTCACACCTCTCTGCACCCATTCTGACTTCACACCTCTTGATTGGCCTCTCTTTCTGTCCCCTGCTCCCGTCTCTCACTCCTCCTCCCTCCCCACCTTTGTTCTCCCGCTACTTTACCTTTGCCTACTGCCCTGTCTCTCTCACACCTGAAGAAGGCTCCATGGCTGAAACGTTGTGTTCTTTTTCTTCTTTTTTTCAGCATGGAATAAACCTATTACTTGTTCCTTTGCAGCCTACGCATGCTGACGCAGCTACCCACCAATATTAAATGTACTTGCCGCCACACTACCATGTGCACTGGCTCAAAAGTGATCTCGGCAGACGTTGTTCCCTACATAAAGCTGAAAGTGCCAAAGAGAATTTCTCTTGAGAAAACAATATATTTTTTCTTCCTTGATGTTAAGCTGACAGCCTGTCTTTTAGAATGTCTATCTCTAAACACCTCACGCAGCCTCTCAACAGACTAACAAAAAGAGCTTTTACTGATCGTATTGCATGTCTTAAAACACTAACATTTGGCAGTGGTGGGACTCGAACCCATGCCCCCAGAGAGACTGGAGCCTAAATCCAGGGCCTTAGACTGCTCAGCCACACTACCTTCCACCATGCCCATCTTCCTCACGTTGCTGGCTTGGCCTGGGGGGGCTTCAGCTCTTGTCATCGAATCTAATGGTATCATGACATGTGGAAGTGACTGCACCTTCATCCTCCAAGCTGCTTTCAATAGCACAAACGGTACTTTCACCAGCACGAATGTAGCAATAACGAAAGAGGTGGGATTCATCCTTTGTGCTGTTTGTAGGGGCGCAACTCCACTGGGATCTACTGAATTGAAGAGCAAAAATCAAAATCCTCTGCTATTACTGTTGCTTTTTTCATAGTTTCTTCAAATCCTTCATTTGAACGTCAATTTTGAAGGATATTGATGATAATACCACATAAATTGTGGTTTTCCTGTGATCGCCAATTTTTTTCAAATACCAGCCTTTTTTACAGTTCCTTGCTTGTTTCACAAGGTATAATAGCCCCCCTCGCATCCTCAGCTAACATATTTTAAAATTACAATATATTATACAGCATGCATGTTTACATTTATATTAAAATTAAAGTAAATATACCAGAATACATACAGTGCTAACCCAATAATTCTTGTGAGGTTCTCCAACAAATCTGCCTTGTTATTTTAACATGTTTCAGCTGAGGGCGCAACAGGAGTATAAATGAATTTTCCCGCCAGCCATTCAAAGACCAAATTCCATGAGTGAACATTATTTTCTCAGACATTGCCAGCATTGGACTTTGCTGGTGGTATTGAATTACTGTATATCCACAACTGTTGTAGTAGTTTCTTCTTGAAGTTCGACTCGTGCAAAGCACTCGTAATATCATAGGTGTTAAAGTTTCGCTGAGTCTAATCGACGTAATTGAAGCTGTTTTGTTATTCTGTTGTAAAAGCCGAAACCCGAAACAATAGTAGTGTTAAGAGGAAATGCCTCCTAACAGCTGACAAGTGCTCCTAGTTAGTGTCATGGTGTGTATCCCTGCCTATCATTGGGAGACGGGTAGCTTTTTTAAACTCAGATTCCAATCTTCAATGCTTTGTGTGAGAGCTTACATAACTTTCCTTTTCTCACTTTTTCTGACGACTATTCCAAAGGGGCACCCTGTCAATTCCGAATACTTTTCAAAAATCTGCCTGCATGTTTGATCACTGTCATTTCATTTCGAAAAAGTTCAAATAATGATCACGAACAAAAAAGGGATAAAGATGCGAGTCAATCTTGAATCAGAGCTGGGTGACACGGTCTTCTGTTCTGATATGGTTGTACGAGAAACAAGAGGAATCGCCAATCTCCTATAGAACATGAGTTGAATCAGGAGTGAGACATTTCGTATACTTGTGCATATGTCAACGCCAGACCTACATCGTAAAACTAAATTAAAAACTAACATTAAGTTGTCAGAGACATTCATTTATATACAAACAAGAGACAGACCGAGTAGTAATTCTACATTAGTTCAGGTGGGTAAACCTGAACTAACTAGCTAATAAACCTATTAATAATTCTACATTAACGTGTCCTACACTGATCAGACTAATTGAAATGGTCTGATTCAGAGCCTGTGCAGTTCGTGCTTATTACAACAACGCCAGTTCTGAACCCTCATCACCGAACTGAGCACAAGTTCAGCTGTTCTCCAGCTTTGTTACGCATAGTTTTTCATTGCAATTAAGTTCAGAGCAGGAGCTGATCTCCAGACAGTACAGTGTTAAGTTGTCTGCAGCCTCATGCGAATTTCGACAACTTTTCCCAAAGTGTTTTCTATAGATTTCAGGTGCAGTTCATTTATATAAAAGAATGTAAGTGGTATAAACACAATGAGCCAGACGGCAGTCGAACCTATAATCTTCTGACGCGAGGCCTGACGCATTATTTATTACGCCACTGACCCTGCTATTGGAGGGCCAAAAAAACACGTTTTCTATATTTTTGTCTGTTTAAAAATCACTCTAAAAAAGACAAAGGGTTTGTGTGTCACGCTAAAATTCCGCTTCATTTCGAATGCAAATAAAAAACGTTTTGTTCCAAGAAATCGTAAATTTGTCACATCCTTCATACTATACTTCTCTCTTGTATTAGTAAAGCATTTTGATTTAAACTGAACACACCTAAGTGTATAGGTGTATAGGTTTCATCTATACACTTACACATAATAAGTATACGAATAAGTACTCGGAAGAAGCTGCAGCTCAGGTATTAGAGAGATTTAAAATCGGATCGGAGGATTTAGAGTCCAGACTGCAAACCGACAGCTGACACAGGTCTTCTATAGGACCGTTTTGATTTCCTCTACTTTGTCCCCGTGACGTCATTGTCCTGCTCGCAGCCGAGCCCGACGCACGTCTGGTTTCTGTCGCTGGGTGCACACCCTACGGTCCATGCAGGTCCTAATACCCCAGTACAATGACGGGGACACTAAACTGTAAACAGGTGCCGTCCTACCGGGGTAAAGTTAGCTTGAAATTCGAAAACGATTTTGGCACGCCTGTAGCGTTTACACGAAACCTCTTAGAATCGCGAGAATACTTGCTTTGTGTATAAAATACATTGTGAATGCTTTCTCAGCCTTTACTTTTTCGTTTATATGACATTTTTTTGACCAAGCACGAATATTCTTTTGTCCATATCTTCGCAACGGAAGCACAGAACGCCTTCAAACCAAATGCATTTTAAAGACCACGACATGTGGATATTTCCACATCCTCTACATCAAAGTATCAGTGAGCTAATTATCTTTTTTTAAACCGCCGGTTTTTCATCGACGCGTAATTACGCACTAACTGGAACCCGGGGGACCGCTGTATACACAAGTTCACAATGCGAGAAATACTGTTCAATACGGCTTCATGTGAAAAACCCGTATATAACCATAGGCAACAGAATAGCGCAGTCTCCAATTACTCAGACTGTAAGCTCGGGAATTCTGCCGTGACCTGGATTCGAACTGGGGTTGTTGTGGCCACAACGCAAAGTACTGATCCCTATACGATCACGGCGAGTTACCGAGACACACATGGGTGGGCGGAAAAGGCTGTGCTCTCTTCGTGTGACATAATTCAGAAAAGTCCTGACGTTGCATTTCAACTGAGCCCCAGTATACATCGACCCTTTGACAACTCTCTTGCATGTTTTCTCATAATTATGTAGTTCGCTTGCACGATGCCCGGAACAGTGTGGTTGTGTGCTCCCCTATGGTCTCGCAGTTAGGATTCCTGGTTTTCACCCAGGCGGCCCGGGTTCGACTCCTGGTATGGGCACGTGTCAGTTTTGCCTCCTGCTTTCCAAAAGATCAGCACCGTGTACGAAGGAGCCACATTAAAACCACTCGAACGTGCAAAACGTGCGAGAAGAGGGGGAGCTTGTTTCCAACCGAAGACTTCTTGCGTGTGAGACAAACAAACAGTTATACAGTTAATTAAATCATCAAACCGGCTGAGGAGCTGAGAGCTCGGTGGGAAATAAAACCAGGAGATACTCTTCAACCTTCAGGATCAGGCGTCTGATCCTCCTGGCTTCTATTCTGTGGAGATTTGTTTAAAATGCTTAAAAGAGCTCATTACAGGGACTTGTGCCCTTTCTCTTCTGCTCTACGGAAGTATGCTATAGAATTATTTTAGTCTGTGAAGTAAACTTTTTTTTTGGTTTAATGAATTTTATTCCTTGGTTTGTCGCTCTCCATTGCCAGCTGTTACGAATCGCCTTTATTATTGGAGATGTTATATCTGTAAGAAAAGCCCCCTGGGCTCCGGACAGGAGTCTCCTCCAGCAGAGACATGTCTGCTCCGTCAGAAAGAGCGCTGTGACGTCATGGACACTAACTAGAGCACCAGGATCAGAGAGCGAGACTGCGGGAGGGGAGCGGAGCGCACGGAGGAGAGTTATTGATCACTTATCTATCGACAATTAATTAATTCAACTGAAGAACCATAGAATAATCGATTAACTTCACGGATTGGTGAGTACTAACTCTTTTCCCGTTTTGACCCTGTTTTTAATATCTAGAAAACAGTCAATACAACCTGTGACGATCAATTACCATAGTGCCTTTAGTGTTAACAATGTTCAATCCGAAATGAAAGAACTATTATTCAAATGATTGTTTAGGAATTGTATGCTAGAACTTAAAAATTATGTTCCAAGTTGATAAATTTGTGTAGGTAACAGTTTAAATGCATTTTCCCACTGTTTACAAATCATCAGTATGGTAACCACAGCAACAGGCGCCACGTCACTGGCCACGGCTAGGTGTCTCGCCTTCGTCACAAAGAGCGGTGTGACGTCACGGACAGCAACTAATACTAATATTAGTGTCTTCATGTTAAAATTAGTGTGAGTACAATCGGTAGTTTTAATATTAATGACAGTTTTCATGTGAGTATTAATGATGATAGTGCTATTGATTGTTTTAATGCTAGTATTCCTGTTAATATTAGTGATAATTACAGAGATAAGGTTAGATTATTTACACTAGTAGTCATGTAAGTTTTTAGTGATAGCATTACTGTTATTATTAGTATTATTAGTGTAGTAGTATTTTGTGTCAGTGTTAGAGAGGATGATAGTGTAAGTCTTAGTGATAGTGTTACTGTTGCAATATTAGTGGTATTTGTATTAGTGTTATTTATAGTGTACTTGTGAGTGCTTCCTGCTTTTACTTCAACGCGTGTCCTTATGTTGAGTCGTGTGCCGTGCAGAGGCTCTGAAAGCGAGAGCAATGAAAAGGTGCACAATCCTGTGAAAGAAGACACAGTGAAAGGCAGTCCGAGTGAAAGGAGGTAGAAGCAGAACTAGCAAGTGTAAGACGGCTAAGCCCCCTCTCTTTAAGCCCAGGTTCAATCTGTCTCCCAGAATCACCAGGGCGCGCGCACACACACACCAGTACCGTTGAAGTGTTCTGCTTCATTTCTAAGGGCTACTCAACATTCACTCTTACCCCGAGAAAAGAAAAGAGAGCGTCCCAGCAACAACAGCTCGAGTCTAAGCAGCCCCCATCTCCCCTGCTCCGCTCTGCTCTGCTCTGCTCTGCGGCTCCTGCGGAGTGGAGTCCTACCTGGAGCCGTGTGGCAGGCGGTGGCTCCCGTCGCTCTGTCTGTGCGTCGTGTCCAAGCGCTCCTGGGAGGAAGAGAGTGCCCTGCCACTCGGAGGTTTTCCACGGTCTGTGTGAGGAGGGGCAGGTGTATCCAGTAGCTTATCGAGCGGAAGCCTGGGGCGTCGGAGAGCTGTGATCGTGCAGACTTTGAAGTGTCACCTCTTTGTCTGCTTTCCCACCCCCCCTCCGCCCAAGTTCTGGTCCAATCTGGCCTGGCAACCCCTCACACCTGCACGTGTCACAACCTAAGGTGTGGTCATGAGACACCCGTGGGGTGTTGTTCTGTTCTTGCTAATTGTTTCCTGCCTGTCGCAGGCAGGAGTCCACATGAGCAAGATGCGCTGGACAGAGCTCAGAGGGCGCAGCTGGGTGGCTTTCCTTCTGAGTGACGTTCCTGCAACACTCTCCCGCTCCTCTTGGTGTGCTCATGCCGCAACACAGGAAGGCTGGAGCAGGTGGCTGTGGGCTGTGTGCACCGCCGAAATAGCTCAGTTGGGAGACCAGGTGGAAAAAAACAGCCTCTTTTTGCACGCTCCCGTACTTCACAGAGGACTTGAGCCACCGGTCATTTGTTCCCAATGTATTTCCGGTGCCTTCATGCACTCTTGTACCAAACGCACGTACTTCTGTACGCGGAGCCGATCATTTGCAATTGGGCTGTGCCGACAGACCAGGAAGAGCTCTGTCGGCTCAAAAGCAGCGCAGCACCTGCGAGAACAACAGAAAGATTAGCATCCAGCGGGGGCCTCTTAGTGAGCCGAAAGTCTCATCAAGAATCGGCTCCAGCAACAGGGCTGGGCGCATTGTTCCATTCTCCGACCACTCTCGGTGTAAACAAGTCCCTCCTGGTCTCTGCTTGAAATGCACTTTCCTGCATTTGCTTTGGTGTAACTGGCTTCCCCTGCATGGGCGAATGTGAAGAAGATCCTTAGTAAGTCTTTGAAGAAAACCAAGAAGAGGTCGGAGTGGCCTCTGTCATTCATCAACCATCCAGTCAGGCAGTACTCCTCCTATTCTGCCAGGACCCGGAATCGAACCGGGGTTGTTGCGGCCACAACACAAAATACTGGCCACTATATGATCACAGCGAGTTACCGAGACAGAAACGGGGGTGGGAAAGGATGTACTCTCTTCGTGTGACACTAGTTGGAAAAGTCCTGACGTTGCATTTCAACTGAGCCCTAGTATACATCGACCCTTCGACACTCTGAGTGCCAACTCTCTTGTGTGTTTTCTCCACCAAGCAGGTCATGAAGGCAGCAATTACAGTTTGCTTACATGACGCACTCACAACATGGCTGTATGCTCCCATATGGTCTAGCGGTTACGATACCTGATCTTCACCCAGGTGGCCTGGTTTCAGCTCCTTGTATGAGAACGTGTCAGTTTTGCCTCCTGCTTTCCAAAAGATCAGCACCGTGTACGAAGGAGCCGTATTTAAACCACTCGATCATGTGCAAAACGTACGAGAAGAGGGGGCGCATGTTTTCAACCGAGGACCTCTCGTGTGTGAGCCGAACTGATCATCGCTGCAGCTCGGAAACCTGCAGGAGGTGGGAGGGGTGACTCTGGTAGACAGTGTTGACCTTCGGCAATAGGATTTATACTCTCTAAGATGATATTTGCACTTTCTGGAGTGGAGATTTTCTCCAGTTCAGTAGCCCGATTTTGTCGATTGTGTGGAGAGGGCTGTAGAATGTGGGGCCGCCTTTCCTGCTCCGTCCATGACAGGCATGCTGGGCTCTGGTGTGAGAGCGCGGTCAATCAGTGCACTCCAACATAAATACTGGAAGCAGCTGAATAGCTTTGGCGAAGCTCAGCGCTTGGCC
Organism: Lepisosteus platostomus; assembly: GCF_059453375.1. Classification (NCBI taxonomy): domain Eukaryota; kingdom Metazoa; phylum Chordata; class Actinopteri; order Semionotiformes; family Lepisosteidae; genus Lepisosteus; species Lepisosteus platostomus. The sequence continues at coordinate 64,906,155 of NC_142615.1, read as the reverse complement.
ACTGGGCACGAATTCCCATCGTTCTCTTTCTCAGCCCAAAACGCAAGCAAGACACCAGCAGCAGCCCCTGCATGTTTCCGTAGTGTAGCGGTTATCACATTCGCTGTGTGACTCTGTTGGTGAAGCTCTTCTGTGCCTAGACCTGTAGGAGGAGCTTCTCCCAGACAGCCCTGTCAGTCTCACAGTGCACATCCTCTCCCTGAGACACTGACACAAGGAGGGTCGGGACCTCAGTTTTCCGCCTCCCCCAAAGGACGGCGCCTGTTTGCGCGGTAGAGTGTCGCCATCAGGGTGCTGGGGCATAAGGAAGCCACATGGACCGCAGGGTGAGTGCTCCGTACTGGTCCCAGTAACACCTCTTGCAGGAGCAGCAGCAACCTGAGCTTTTCCGGGGGGAATCTCCCATCCGGGTGCCGGCTAGGCTCACACCTGCACTTGAAAAGGCCGACAAATGACTCGTTCCCGCCGGAGCTGAATGTACCTGCATGTGTCGTGTCGTCTACTTCCCCCGCCCCGCTGTGTTTGCTGTATTGTCTTTGAAGCCGGCCCCCGAGACGAGACGGGCTGTTCCCGTGCCCCAATTAACACTTTACAGGTGCCATTCCCCGGCATTGTGGCCATTGTCGGTGGTCACACGCGATAAGATAAGGTGGAGGAGGGCGGGGCATGCCCAGCGCCAGACATTCAAGGAGGGGGCTGTGCGAGGTGAGGTGAGGTGCGACACGCCGGAGCCCCGACGCTGCTAATGCGGAGCACTTGTTGAACTGGCATTGAAAGGACGTGTGCGCAAGGAGCGAGCCTTCCCTGCGGCGGAGCGTGGAAACTTTCTCCCCGTGCTGCAGGAGTTGTGTGCGCTGCAGCGGTGCCGAGAGAACAGCACAGAAGGCAGCAGGCTCCGGAGAGCGGGTAAGAGACAAACCTTGTGGGCAGGCGAGCAGGCCTGTTTTTTGGAAATTGCTGAAAAGGCTCCGGTGTTTGTTCGGTGTGTGGCAGGCGCACGACGCGAGCTTGCGTAGCGATCTACCGGTCTGGTGTTATGCAAATGAGGCCGAATTGCGTCCCGGGACATGCTGCGAATGCGCATTGGCGACTGCAGATGTGTAGGAAACGGCGCGCTCGTTTTCTCGTTTTGCCCACCCTTTTGAGTGTTAGTGTGGCGTGTGAGTGTGCGAAAGAGTGGGCCCAGCAGGAGGCGGTGGTGTGCGGGGCGAGGAGCTGGCCTAGGCTGCGCGCTTTGTGCTGTGGGTGCGGGCCGCTTGCAGGGGCTTGTACAGCTCATACTTACCTGGCAGGGGAGATACCTTGATCAAGAAGGAGGTTCACCCAGAGCGAGGCTCGGCCATTGCACTCCGGCTGTGCTGACCCCTGCGAATTCCCCAAATGTGGGAATCTCGACTGCATAATTTCTGGTAGTGGGGGACTGCGTTCGCGCTCTCCCCTGATGTGCTTGGTCCAATATCAGATACGGAAGAGTTATGACACCACGAGCTGCGATCGGATCCCAGTTCGAAAGGAGTCGATGCCACTGCTGGTTCCCGGTTTCTTTTAGTTAGAGGTCCGGAGAAGCATTTCAAGCTGGTTACGCTACTCCTTCCGGACATTCATTCCCTTTTCAAAGTCAGTCATTTTGCTGTAGTCTGCATTATTTAGGCTGATTATCGAGGTTAGCCTTTATTTGGTCATGGGAGCCTCGGTACTGTATGCTAATTCTCAAGACAGTTTCACCCGTTTTCTGATTGCTAGGTTCTGTACCAGTGCAGACATGTCAAACAGTGAATGGCTGTACCTCTATTGTATCCGTGCTCAATGAATGAAATCAGTAATAAATGAATATATGTATAGTTATACGAAAAACAAGTGGTTTATCGACTCATCTTCATTTGCAGATTTAGAGGCAGCTTCGATATTCGTTTTACAAATGGGTTTTTTTTTATATGGGTCACACACATGCCATAGCAAAAAAACATCTCTAGAGATGAGGCTATAGATCACCTTTCCATCCTCCAGGTTTTCCTCCCAAAACCTACGGTACCAACGGCGACCCCTGCTGGCCGAGAGAGCAAAAGCTTGCAGCACCTGGTATTCCCAGGCAGTCTCCCATCCAAGTACTAACCAGGCCCAACACTGCTTAGCTTCCAAGATCAGATGAGATCGGGAACATTCCAGGTGGTGTGGCCGCAAGCAAAAGCCATGGCGCCTGACTCGCTACTTGAAGCTGTGTGTGGCTGGGGCTCCGTGCCCCCCGAGCGGGACTGAAGGATCGTTCGTGTGCAGCTCTTTGGAAAGGAGCTTCTTTCCAAATCGCATTGTGTACCTGGATGTTGGCGAATGTGCTCCCTTGTGTTGACTTGTCCCGTACTGGAGGAGAACAAACAAACTGCTCGGAGGAGCACAAGGCAAGTCTTCACAAGACAAAAACCTCCAATGCACAGCACTCAAAACATTTCTGGGCTGTCGCGTGTTTATTTCAGCACATAAAGCGCACCAGTCCAACACGTCGTCGGGCGCGGCACCTCTGCCCTCTTGTGGCCTTGCAGCGTCAGAGCAAGAGGCTCCTTCTCGCTGCCTTTCCGCTGTGTTGCAGAGCCCTGAGAGGGAACCTGGAGCGCACACTTTGTGGAGGGCGGGAGACCGCGTTCGCGCTCTGCCCCCGATCTCTTGCGCGAGTGCTAAATCTCACGGCGCCAGCCAGCGGCCAGGAGACAAGTGCATTATCGCGGGACAGGGGGGCCTCGTCATTGATTGTTACATATGAGACGGGGATTAGGAGGAGACCCCGACTGATTGGTAAAGGGGAACACTAACACCAGAGTGACACCCGCGGCGTCTCATTTTGAGAGACGCCCTGGGATTTCTTAATGGCCAAGGAGGGTCGGGACCTCGGTTTTACGCCTCCCCCGAAGGACGGCGCCTGTTTGTGCAGCAGAGTGTCGCCATCAGGATGCTGGGGCATAAGAAAGCCACACAGACCGCAGGGTGAGCGCTCCCTACTGGTCCCAGTCACACGTCTTGCAGGAGCAGCAGCAACCTGAGCTTTTCCGGGGGGAATCTCCCATCCGGGTGCCGGCTAGGCTCACACCTGCTGGGCTGCCGTGGGTGAGCCCAGTCGAGAGTCGCAGGGTGAGATCTAGTCACCGGGGAGAAACGATACAAGCGAAGGATTACTCGGCTCCCAGCACTTGAAAAGGCCGACAAATGACTCGTTCCCGCCGGAGCTGAATGTACCTGCATGTGTCGTGTCGTCTACTTCCCCCGCCCCGCTGTGTTTGCTGTATTGTCTTTGAAGCCGGCCCCCGAGACGAGACGGGCTGTTCCTGTGCCCCAATTAACACTTTACAGGTGCCATTCCCCGGCATTGTGGCCATTGTCGGTGGTCACACGCGATAAGATAAGGTGGAGGAGGGCGGGGCATGCCCAGCGCCAGACATTCAAGGAGGGGGCTGTGCGAGGTGAGGTGAGGTGCGACACGCCGGAGCCCCTACGCTGCTAATGCGGAGCACTTGTTGAACTGGCATTGAAAGGACGTGTGCACACGGAGCGAGCCTTCCCTGCGGCGGAGCGTGGAAACTTTCTCCCCGCGCTGCAGGAGTTGTGTGCGCTGCAGCGGTGCCGAGAGAACAGCACAGAAGGCAGCAGGCTCTGGAGAGCGGGTAAGAGACAAACCTTGTGGGCAGGCGAGCAGGCCCGTTTTTTGGAAATTGTTGAAAAGGCTCCGGTGTTTGTTCGGTGTGTGGCAGGCGCACGACGCGAGCTTGCGTAGCGAACTGCCGGTCTGGTGTTATGCAAATGAGGCCGAATTGCGTCCCGGGACATGCTGCGAATGCGCATTGGCGACTGCAGATGTGTAGGAAACGGCGCGCTCGTTTTCTCGTTTTGCCCACCCTTTTGAGTGTTAGTGTGGCGTGTGACTGTGCGAAAGAGTGGGCCCAGCAGGAGGCGGTGGTGTGCGGGGCGAAGAGCTGGCCTAGGCTGCGCGCTTTGTGCTGTGGGTGCGGGCCGCTTGCAGGGGCTTGTACAGCTCATACTTACCTGGCAGGGGAGATACCTTGATCAGCTTGTAGGTGGAGTTGTTGGATTGTTTTCTTGTTTTGTGGAAGCAGTGTTTGTTTTGCAGTTTACGAAATGGCAACTTTTGGATCCCGCAAGAATGCTGTGCGTTTTGAGCTTTTGGATGACCTCTTCATGGATCGTATGCAGTTCAGCAGAAAAGTGTTGCAGAAGGAACTTGGCTTTGAACCTCGGCACTTGGATTTCATCTTCGCTCTCCCAGGTCAGAAAGCATTTGAGGTTGTATTTGATACCTATCCTCTGTTTGAACAATGTGTGGATGTGTTTGAGGCAAAAAGAGGGAAAGTTCCTGCTCTTGAGAAGATCAACTTGCAGCCTTTGACACAGAGAGAGAGGAAAACTGTGCATGTTGTTATGTTCTCGGAACTGGCAAAGACGGAGGACATTCACACCTGGCTTAACCAGTACTGCACCGTCCACCATGGAACTGAGGTTAGAGATGTTGACGGTATAAAAACAGGAGCAAGGAAATTCGAGGTTCGCTTGCTACCGGACAATGTAAATGGAGGCTTAAGGCACCTGCCCTCTACAATCCGGCTGGGCGCCTGCAATGGCTATGTTTTTTATGTGGGACAACCAAAGGTGTGTCGGCGCTGTGGTGCTGTGGGACACCTGGCATCGTCCTGCACTGTGAAATGCTGCAAGACCTGTGGCAAACAGGGACATTTAGCCTCTGACTGTTCAATGCTGCCAAAGTGCAATTTATGTGGCTCGGAAGGACACGTTTTTAAGAACTGCCCTCACGCCTACGCCAATAAACTCAAAATGAGAAAGGATGAGGCAGTGCTTGTTTCAGCCAAACCGGCCCGAAAAGCCAAAGCAAACAACAAGTCAAACAAAGAACCCTTGTTGGACAAAGACTCTCAGCCTCCAGCCAGGATCAGTCCTGCTGTGGCTCCGGGGCCGGTGGAAGAAAGATCCACTACGCCCCCACAACCGCAGACTGCACCAGACAAGCACGAGGGTTTGAAAACCCCCGAGAACAGCGAGGACCCCTCCCCCACTCCTGCTCCTCAGAACGAGGGCCAGTGTGGGGCCCCCCGGTGGAGCGGGTCCAGCGAGGATACCCAGGATTCAGCGGAGCTGCTTTTCCCAGACTCTGCAAGTGCTACAGATGCCCTCCTCTCCTCCATCCAGTCCATCACGGAGGATCTGCAGCAGCTGGTGGGTGAGGGGGAAGAGGAGACTGGTGCATCTGCTGCACCCCTTTCCCCTCAGTGCTCCCAGGAGCTGGACGTGAGGAAAAGGAAAAATGACTCTGTTTTCTCCCCGAGCGAGGAGGAAGGAGAGCATGGCGATGGGGACAGCTGGAACCCCTCCACCCCTCCCTCTACCCCCTTCCTTGAAAGGGACTCCGTGAACGCTTTTACTGCTGCCACCCTGATGAAGGCTCATTTAGAGGATGGCTGGCAGGAAATTGGTAAGAAGAAAAAGAAAAAGAAGAAGGTAACAGGTGAGACAGAAGAGAAATGTGTTTTGTAAAGACTGGTTCCACTTTCTTATGTAATATGGCTCTAAACATAATTTCTCTTAACACCAGAGGTATCAATGACAGAGTTAAATGTCAGTCTGTCTTTGATTACCTCCAGCAGAGAGAGGGAGATGTGTTGATGTTGCAGGAGTGTGCTTTAGCCTATCAAGAGAGGTATAAAAGCTTTGAAGATAGGTGGGATAAAGGGCCTTCTGTTTGGTCAGGGGACAATAACAACAGAGCCTCTGGCGTGGCCATTCTTTTCAAAGGATGGGCTTTCAAATTGAAAAGTATTCAGAGGGTCATAGATGGCAGGTTGCTGTGTGTGGATGTGGAATGGGGACCATTAACCTGCGGCTAATCAATGTGTATTGTCCTACTGACGTGGGAGGAAGGGTGGAGCTACTCAAGGCACTCTCTCCCCTATTGTTATGTAGCACAGACGTGATAGTGGGAGGGGATTTTAATTGTATCTTAGAGCACACAGACAGGCAGTCTAGCTCTCCGATAAAATTGGATTCCAGCTCACTGGCCCTGCAAAACTTAGTTCAAGACTTTAAACTCTCAGACACATATAGATGTATATATCCCACAACAGCAGGATATACATGGTCAGGGAGGAATAGCAGCTCCAGAATTGACTATTGCTTTGTCTCAGCGAGAGTGAAAGTTGTTGGGGTCACTCTTCAGCCTGTCTTCTTCTCAGATCATCAGGCTTTAGGGTGTAGAGTGGAACTCCAGGGAGGGACTGTCTTTGGCCCAGGCCTCTGGAAACTCAACACAAAGCTGTTAGAGAACGAGGGGGTAGTATCCCGCTACAAGGAGAAACTATCACAGTGGCTGTCCTTGCAGTGTCTGTACGGGTCAGTAGGAGAGTGGTGGGAGGAGGTGAAGGTGAGGACAAGGGCTTCTTTCATGGCTGAGGGAAGGAAGGCTGCTGCCAGACGGAGAGGAGTGCTAGCCAGGAAACAGAGGCAGCTGCAGCGTCTCTACATGATGCTGCACAGTGGCCTCGATGTGCTCGAGGATTTCACCCTTTTAAAAAAGGACATCCGGAGCATAGCCGAAGATGGTAGTCGAGGAGTGCTGTTAAGAAGCAGAGTGCAGTTCTTAGAAGAAAATGAGAAGTGTACTCGCTTCTTTTTCAGGAAAGTGGTAGGCTCCAAGTCTGTCATGGAAAGTGTAGTTGATGAGGAGGGACGAGAGAGAACAGAGCCGAGTGCTATCCTCTCCTGCACCGAGGCCTTCTACTCAAGACTGTACAGCTCTACAGAGGTAAAGGATGAAGAAATTCATTTTTTCACCTCAAAGCTAGAAAACGTTTTGAGTGAAGAAGACAGGGAAGTACTAGAGAGGGATTTGACAGTAGAAGAGCTGAGACAGGCTATGGAGAGCTTACAGAAGGGGAAAACTCCGGGTGCTGACGGGCTCCCTAAAGAATTTTATTGCACCTTTTGGGATCTGCTTCAGGATCCGCTACTGCTCCTATTCGAGGAAAGCTATAAGACAGAATTGCTGCCTGACTCCTTAAGAGAAGGCACTATCTCTCTCTTGTTTAAGAAAGGAGCAAAGAATGACATAAAGAACTGGAGACCCCTCAGCCTGTTAGGCGTGGACACTAAGATCCTGTCCAAAGCCCTTTTCCTGCGCCTACAAAATGTAGTGGCCTCACTGGTAGGGAAAGAACAGACTTGTGGGATAGCAGGACGCCTGATGAGCGACAACCTGGCCTTGTTGAGGGATGTCTGTCTGTACTCGGAGGATCGCTCCCTCCCTCTGTGCATTTTAGGTGTAGACCTAGAAAAGGCCTTTGACCGCCTAAACCAGCAGTACTTAACATCGATACTTGAGCACATGAAGTTTGGCCCCATCATGAGAAAGTGGATTAACCTGCTGTACACAGGTAGCAACAGCAGAGTAATGGTTAATGGCAATAGATCACGCCCCTTTGAAGTCTGTTCAGGGGTGAGGCAGGGCTGCCCATTATCCCCCTTGTTATTCGTTTTGGCTATGGAGCCCTTAGCCTGTGCCTTGTGCCAGGATCAGGCCATTAATGGGATACCAGTGCCTGGAAGTGGGGGAGGAGAGGTAAAGACATCTCTATACATGGATGACGTCACCCTGCTCCTCTCTGACAATGCCTCAATTAGCAGAGCTCTGCAGTGCTGTGATCGTTTCTCTTTGGCTTCCTCTGCAAAAATTAACAAATCTAAGAGTGAGATTTTTTATCAGAACTGGAGGGAGCCAAAAGAAGGACATGATCTCAGGCTGCAAGAGAAGAGAATTAAGGTCCTGTGGGTGTATTTTGGAGAAGAGATGGGAACAGTAAATTGGCAGAACAAATTGCCAATCTTAAACAAAAAACTGATGCAATGGAAGGACCGAGACCTCACCATGACAGGGAAGGTGCTGGTCATCAAAGCTGAGCTCTTGCCTGTCTTGAATTTTCTGGCTTCTACCTTCCCAATCCCACACCGTGTTGCGGCGGTGCTGAGGAGATTGATGTTTCAATTTCTATGGGGTGGGAAGCAGGAAAGACTCAGAAGGGAAATAATGTACAGGCCGCTACCCTCAGGGGGGAAGTCTGTCCCAGACATTGCTACGAAGCTGCTGTGCATTTTCCTGGCCTCTGTGCTGAGAGGCTTTGCAACAGCACCTGCAGCGCGTACCTGGACTTATTTTTCCAGGCTCTGGATAGGTAGGGAGGTGTAAAGGGAACAGTATAAATGATCACATCTCATTACATTTTGACATGGTACCAGTTACATAGCAACAATTTTCTTTTTTTCTTGTGCAAATCACATACTTTACTTAAACTTGATAATGTTTTTCACAGTTTCTTGAGATATTGACCTATGCTCTCTATTTCCCACAGATTTTCTGCTTCCTCCCTCCCTTCTCTCCACAGATCTCTGAAGTAATAGTTATCTCGGGTGATGAACAGGGCCAGGCTACCTGCTGCCTTGACTGGGACCTCGATGCCTTTAAAGAGCCCCATGTTCCTCATTCTCCACAGGGCGTCTTTCCCACTGTTCACCACGGCCCAGATCCTGTCAAACACGTCAGGAGGAAGTTTGACAGGAGAGATGCCGTATATGACGAAAGCAGCGGTCAGGGTAGATTGGAGCGAGAGAGCTTGCAACCAATCTTCAAACTGTGCCCAGAAGGCCTTAGCAAAAAAGCAGGACCACAGGAGATGGGTCACAGTCTCCTCCTCGCCGCAGCCCACCCTAACCCAGCGAGGGCTGGGGGTGAGGCCCCTACGGTACAAGAAAGTTCGGACTGGTAAGCACTGGTGGGCGACACTCCAGGCTAAATCTCTGTGAATATTGCACAGAAACTTAGAGGATGTGTGTTTCCACACCTTCCTTGTTTGGGCTGATGTTAAAATGCCCACAGGGGTCTGCCTATTCTTCTGCGGTGCAACGAAATCTTCCAGTTTTTGGATGCTGACATCTCCGAGGGGAATATGGCCAATTGGGTGAGATCTTAGAAAACTTTTAACTGTCCCATAAATTGCAGGGCATGTGTCAGAGAGTGGGACATCCAGCTTGGGTCTGACACCCCACACTCTAAACACCTCGCTACCTACCCAGGGCCTGGCAAAAAAAGTCCAGGTACGCGCTTCAGGTGCTGGTGCAAAGCCTCTCAGCACAAAGGCCAGGAAAATGCACAGCAGCTTCATGGCAATATCTGGGACAGACTTCCCCCCTGAGAGTAGCGGCCTGTACATTATTTCCCTTCCGAGTCTTTCCTGCTTCCCACCCCATAGAAAATGAAACATCCATCACCTCAGCACCGCTGCAACACGGTGTGGGATTGGGAAGATAGAAGCCAGAAAATTCAAGACAGGCAAGAGCTGGGCTTTTATGACCAGCACCTTCCCTGTCATGGTGAGGTTTCGGTCCTTCCATTGCATCAGTTTTTTGTTTAAGATTGGCAATTTGATCTGCCAATTTACTGTTCCCATCTCTTCTCCAAAATACACCCCCAGGACCTTAATTCTCTTCTCTTGCAGCCTGAGATCATGTCCTTCTTTTGGCTCCCTCCAGTTCTGATAAAAAATCTCACTCTTAGATTTGTTAATTTTTGCAGAGGAAGCCAAAGAGAAACGATCACAGCACTGCAGAGCTCTGCTAATTGAGACATTGTCAGAGAGGAGCAGGGTGATGTCATCCATTTACAGAGATGTCTTTACCTCTCCCCCCCCACTTCCAGGCACTGGTATCCCATTAATGGCCTGATCCTGGCGCAAGGCACAGGCTAAGGGCTCCATAGCCAAAACGAATAACAAGGGGGATAATGGGCAGCCCTGCCTCACCCCTGAACAGACTTCAAAGGGGCATGATCTATTGCCATTAACCATTACTCTGCTGTTGCTACCTGTGTACAGCAGGTTAATCCACTTTCTCATGATGGGGCCAAACTTCCTGTGCTCAAGTACTGATGTTAAGTACTGCCAGTTTAGTCGGTCAAAGGCCTTTTCTAGGTCTACACCTAAAATGCACAGAGGGAGGGAGCGGTCCTCTGAGTACAGACAGACATCCCTCAACAAGGCCAGGTTGTCGCTCATCAGGCGTCCTGCTATCCCACAAGTCTGTTCTTTCCCTACCAGTGAGGTCACTACATTTTGTAGGTACAGGAAAAGGGCTTTGGACAGGATCTTAGTGTCCACGCCTAACAGGCTGAGGGGTCTCCAGTTCTTTATGTCATTCTTTGCTCCTTTCTTAAACAAGAGAGAGATAGTGCCTTCTCTTAAGGAGTCAGGCAGCAATTCTGTCTTATAGCTTTCCTTGTAAAGGAGCTTTAGCGGATCCTGAAGCAGATCCCAAAAGGTGCAATAAAATTCCTTAGGGAGCCCGTCAGCACCCGGAGTTTTCCCCTTCTGTAAGCTCTCCATAGCCTGTCTCAGCTCTTCTACTGTCAAATCCCTCTCAAGTACTTCCCTGTCTTCTTCACTCAAAACGTTTTCTAGCTTTGAGGTAAAAAAATGAATTTCTTCATCCTTTACCTCTGTACAGTCTTAAGTAGAAGGCCTCGATGCAGGAGAGGATAGCACTCGGCTCTGTTCTCTCTCTTCCCTCCTCATCAACTACACTTTCCATGACAGACTTGGAGCCTACCACTTTCCTGAAAAAGAAGCGAGTACACTTCTCATTTTCTTCCAAGAACTGCACTCAGCTTCTTAACAGCACTCCTCGACTACTTTCTTCCGCTATGCTCCGGATGTCCTTTTTTAAAAGGGTGATATCCTCGAGCACATTGAAGCCACTGTGCAGCATCATGTAGAGACGCTGCAGCTGCCTCTGTTTCCTGGCTAACACTCCTCTCCGTCTGGCAGCCTTCCTTCCCTCAGCCATGAAAGAAGCCCTTGTCCTCACCTTCACCTCCTCCCACCACTCTCCTACTGACCCATACAGACACTGCAAGGACAGCCACTGTGATAGTTTCTCCTTGTAGCGGGATACTACCCCGTCGTTCTCTAGCAGCTTTGTGTTGAGTTTCCAGAGGCCTGGGCCAAAGACAGTCCCGCCCTGGAGTTCCTCTCTACACCCTAAAGCTTGGTGATATGAGAAGAAGACAGGCTGAAGAGTGACCCCAACAACTTTCACTCTCGCTGAGACAAAGCAATAGTCAATTCTGGAGCTGCTATTCCTCCCTGACCATGTATATCCTGCTGTTGTGGGATATATACATCTATATGTGTCTGAGAGTTTAAAGTCTTGAACTAAGTTTTGCAGGGCCAGTGAGCTGGAATCCAATTTTATCGGCCTTTTGGCTAAGATCAAGTTCAAGTGGCATGCCCGCAGTTCCTGTCTTTCCAAAGTTCTAGAAGGCGATCGAAGATCCTGAAGAATGCTTGAGCTGGTATCGCCCTAGGTTGAGCCTAGGGGGTTAAGGCCAAGGAGCAGCTGAGCTGGGTGGGATCCGGCAGCAACGTTCTCTCTCTCTCCTCTATCCTCTCCCCTCCCCCTTTCTCTTGCTCCGCCTCCTTGGCCTCTTGGCTGGGAGTAGGTACTCGTGGCCTGCCCGCAGTGCTTGCTTTCTTCCTCGACACTCGGAAGCGCTATCCGCTCCCTCTCTCTCTCTCTCTCTCTGCCTCCTTGGCCTCTAGGCGGGGAGTAGGTACTCGTGGCCTGCCCGCAGTTCTTACTTTCTTCCTTGCGACTCGGAAGGACTATCCGCTCCCTCTCTCTCTCTCCTCCTGCGCCTGCACCTAGCTGGGCTTTGCACACAAGGACAAAGGCCAGGGCTCCCTTGCTGCTCCTTTAGCAGCTAAACCCTCCTCTCCACAGGACCTTGCTCTCTCTCTTTCTTTCCTTTTTTCTTTGTTCTCCTTTCCAGATGGCAGACAAGAGACACTGATCCGGTTCCACTGGACCAAGAAAACAGAGACGATGACAACTGCGAAATCCTTTTTCATTACCTTCCTGAGAGGGATCCTGCAGTTGGTGGCCGGAGATCTCTACTGCCTGCAAGACAACAAGGCAGAGAGATACATGGAGGCCTACATGGCCACGGACGCCTCATATGAAAAGGCAACGAAAATGATCAGAGAAAAAGGTAAGCACCCCCTTCACCAATGCAAGGTAAGCAAACCTTCGTTTGCGCAGGTGGTGGAAGCCGGCCGGCAGAAACCGGTCTCAAGACAAAGGGAGAGAGGTGAGAACAAAGAACCCTCACCTCCCCCGCAGAGAACCGAAACTGCCGAGGCCACACCCCCAGCCGCACCAGTGCCACAAGATGGCTGCCAGGACGACAGACAAAATGGCTGACCAGAGAAAGGGCCCTAATAACTCCCAGCAAGAAGGGAAAGAGAAAGCGGGAGAAGAGATGCAGGGTGGATCCACCTTCGGAAGGACAAAAGAAAAGAGTGGTAAGGGAGAACCGTTTCCTCATCCTAGAGGAAACGGAACTTTCTTCCCCTGAGGCCCAGGAACAACCGGAGGAGGCAGCCCAGGAAATGGAAACCCTCCCCCCTGAGGCCCAAAGACGACAGGAAGTGACAGCCCAGGAAACAGAACCCCCCTCCCCCGAGTCCCACGGACAACAGGAGGAGGCAGCCCAGGAAGAGGTAACCCCCTCCCCCGAGGCCCAGGGACAACAGGAAGAGGCAGCCCAGGAAGTCGGAACCCCCTCCCCCGAGGCCCATGAACAACACGAAGAGGCAGCCCAGGAAGTGGAGCCCCCCTCCCCCAAGGCCCAGGAGCAACTAGAGGTCCCCGAAACTCCTGGAGAAAGGGAAGAAAAAAGCCTTCCCGAAACGGTGGTGGAGAGTACCCTCAAGGAAGACGAGGATTACTTTGAAGCCGCCCTGGAGCCGGGACTGATGGTAGGACTGGACCTGTCCAGCATGTTTACCTTTCAGTCCCCAGCGAGACCTGGAGGGAGCCCAGCATATTCCCCCCAGGACCCGAACAAGAGGAGTTACATCTAGGCTAAACAGTGCCCAGATGTAGACTCCCAAGTTTTCCACTGTAAGCACAAAGAGAGGAGGTTCAACTTTCACTTGTTTAATCATGATTGTGAAACTTACCTTTCTAACAACTAACGTGAGAGGGCTGATAGACCCGTTGAAAAGACGAGGAGTCTTTCATGATCTGGCCTCAAAGTCTTTCTCAGTTTGTTTCTTACAGGAGGTCCACCTGAAGGATGAAAGCGACAAGCTGACATTCACCAGGGAATGGACAAAGGGAGAATCATGCTGGAGCGTAGGAGGGGTCCACTCTTCCGGAGTGGGAATCCTCCTCGGAAATCCAGAGATGACGCTGGTTTCCTCCTTCTCGGTGGTGCAGGGCCGGATCCTGGTCGCAGACATCGACTGGAGGGGGCAGAAGTTGAGAGCAATTAACGTCTATGCTCCAACAGAACCCTCTATCCTGAAGGAAGTGTTTGCTGACCTGGCCAGCTGCTGCACCACCAACAGACAGGTGGTGCTTGGCGGGGACTTCAACGTTGACCGGGAGAAGGGGAGCGACGCTAGCTCGGCAGAGCTGGAGTCGCTACTCAAGAAGTTCTCCCTGGTAGACAGTTTCAGACGGTGCCGCCCTAACGACACCGGAACGACATGGAAAAACTCCCGGGGAGTGTGCAGCCGCCTAGACTACATCTTTCTGCACACAACCTGCTCCCTGGAGTTGGCGACGGTGTCCCCGGAGTGGTATTCCAACCACGAGCGCTTGACGGTGGTGGCTAACACCAACCTGCCAGCATTCAGTCGTGGGTACTGGAAGCTGAACCAGGAGATACTGGAGAAAGACGACTTCAAGGCACTGTTTCGTAAAGACTACGCGAGCTGGGTTGATCTGAGAGACGGCTACAGCTCCATGGTGGAATGGTGGGAGTCGGTGAAAGACAGGACCCGAACCCTGGCACAGACGTACTGCAGATGGAAGGCGGCCAGGGAGAGGAAGGAAGCTGCACGACTCCAGAGACAACTAGAGGAGGAGTACAGCTCGGCTAACGGGGGAGGAGCCTTCAATTCAGCCCGGGCACGGGACCTGAAGGAGAGGCTCCGCAAACTCAATCAGGTCCGAGGAGCCCAGAAAAAGAGGGTGATCCACGGCCTGAGACGGGGAGATGGAGAGGAAGTGCTGGACGAGAGCGACAAGGTAGAAGCGGCCACTGCTTTCTACACGGAGCTCTTTTCAGAAAAGCAGACGGAGGTGGAGGCAGGCGAAGGCACGAGTACCGGAGGAGGTGAGGGAGGACTTGGAGGGTCCGATCGCGGCCGAGGAGCTAAAGGCGGCACTCTTGTCCATGGAGAAAGGCAAGGTGCCAGAGCCCTTAGCAGAGACGGTGAGACGGGACCCTGGAGATACCGGGAGGCGCGGGGGAAACCCTGAAGATCTCCCAGTACGCCGACGACACGACGCTGTTCCTGAGGTCAGACAGGGGGTTGAGGAGGGCCCTGCAGGTCATGGAGCAAAACTCCAGAGCCTCGGGGTCGAAACTCAACCGCCGAAAGAGCAAACTGAAGTTCTTCGGGCCCTGGAAGCACAGGACGACGGCGCCGGAGGGTCTCGAGCTCTGCACAGAGCCCCTCAAAATACTGGGGGTTTCCTTCCAGAGCCAGGACAACGAGACCAACAACTAGACCAAGAGGATCGCCAAGGTGAACGCGAAGCTGGGTCTGTGGAAAACGCGGTCGCTGTCCTACACAGGGAAAGTGATGGTGTTGAAAGCAGACATCCTGCCGGCTTTGGTTTACCTGGCGGTGGTGTACCCGCTGCCGGCCAGACTCAGACGAGCGCTGCAAGGGATGATCTTCGGCTTCGTCTGGGGCGGCAAGTACGAGTACATCACGGATGTGTCAGCCGGTCGAGGAAGGGGGTCGAGATGTCCCACATTTCCCCATGAAACTCGACTGCATCTTCTACTGCAACCTCTGTCGGGCGCTGCGGGAGCCCATCGGACCTCAGGAGGAGGACGAAGCGCCTAGTCGCCAAATGGGGTTTCCCCACGGCGAGGGAGCGCTGGAAAGGACTTTGGGCCCTATACAGGGATTAAAGGAAAATAGCAAGTGCTAGGTTTGGAGGAACTCTGTTAAATGCTCAAATTCGCCCCCACTTGCAAAGATTGATAACGGACAATCAATCTCCGTTACGTCGTTGTTTTTTATTACATGGAGTGTTAATATGTGTGAGATGTTCCTTTTGAGATGTTTTTTTTTTGCGGAATAAAGTATATTTTGTAGAACAAAAAAAATCTTATGACAAGGTTTTCAAGTTATCTGTTGAACTACATTCTAATAGGTGAGGTCACATTCCAGGTCATTTCTTTACGTTTTTTGTTTCTGGAGCAACTGTTAGATGAAATGTGCTAATATGTAACCTAACTCCAGTGTGAATAACTAGAAGAGGGGAGCAGCTCCATTCCAGACCAAGGGAGCTTTGAGATTGGCTGGGTCAGATCTCTCATTTGCATATCTGATTTGGAAATATAACACTAAACCCCTTCTTGCATGGATTTAACTTGCACCCAAGAGTCACCTACTGTGTATTGCTACTTATTTTTTTATGATAAGTGGTGATTACCAGTTGACAGGTTTTATTTGTTGAATTATAAATGGTTTTGTATTATCACCCTGAATGGCCTGTACTCGAGGTTTGGTAGGGTATGTGTTTTCATTTCATTTACAAAATGGAATTTTTGCTCTTTTAGTATTTGTCTAGAAGGCTTTCTGAAGTCAGGAAGCCCATTTATTTGGTGAAAAAAGATTCTGTATTAATATTAATATTTCTCATACAACATAAATAGGGTCTTCTATTAATAAAAAGATCTTGCACTTGGAAATCTTAATAAAGCTGTGTGCTTCCATACACTCGAGCAGTTTTGATTCCTAATATTCAACCTTAGGTGAGGGAACGTGTCTTTTTTCGCCTTTTGGTTTCCAATTGATCAGCACAGTATAGAAAATAGATTCATAAAGCAACGTCAGCAGTGACAAATGTGCGAAAAGTGATCACTTGTTTTCGCCCGCTTTCAAACTGAAACCCTTTGGTGTGTTAAGAGAATGTGATAACCACTACCCTGCGCAAGGTGGGAATGGGTAACTTGCAGAGAGTGTTGAACTTCAAGAAACGACTTCCCTCAGGAATATATTACCACATTCTGAAGAGGAGATTTTCTCCATTTCTGTAGTCTGACTTCCTCTATTGCTAGAGAGCTGTAGAATGTGGAGTCACCTATCCAGCTCTGGGAACAGTGTGTAGATAACAGGTTTGTTACTGCCTGATGAGCACAGTAAATTAATACAGCAGAATAAACACACTGTGAGTATTTGAAGGGAATTAACAATCTTTTACGTCTCGCCACGTTCAGTGCTGCTGTCATTTCTGCAATATTGTGATTATCACGTTCATCACACATGCACAAGATCCCCTGTTTGAAATCGGGCAGAAACAGGTGTCTTTTTATCCTCTCACATTTTGCACTTCTGCCAGTGTTGTATGGATCTTGTTTTGTCTTATTGCAAGAATTCGCATTTCCTGTGTCATTCATGATCAAGTCAAACACCCAGCAGATCATGTCACCTTTCAGATAGTCATTCTTCTGCTTCCTAAATTTCCTAGAGACAGGTCATTTCAGCAGAACTGACAAACTTGGCAAAGCAACCTGATAAGACCAGGTCCTAGAAGTCACTACTCAGTCAGTTACTGCTGCCGAAATGCAAGCCCTTCCTCGAGCCTGAAGAAGTTGATCCTACATTACTCATGAAGAAGATGTATCTACCAAACATCAGAGAGCTGAGCTGGATCACTTTCCTTCTGAATGACGTTGCAGTAACACTCTACCACTCCTCTTCGTGCACTCATGCTGGAACTTTGGGAGGCTACTGCAGACAGCAGAGGTTGGATCATACACAGAGGTTGAAATAGCTCAGCTGAGAAAGCCTTAGACTGATGCTCTAAAGGTTTCTGGTTCAATCTGGGGTTTTGGTGTTTTGTTTCGTTGCGCCATTTGTTCCTCTCTGCAATGCCCTGTGTCCAAAGTCACACTTCCCTTCATCAGCCTGATTCCCAAACTAGAATCTTTGTGTCCTTGAGTCCCTCTTTTACCAACACTGATGAAGTACAGAAATAACTTAACATGTTTTGCACTCCTTATGGTGTTTTATGGTGGGACCTGTATTTCTCTATGAATTTCCTTAGTGACAGCCCATTTGTTTTCAATATATTTCTGGTGAAGTTATTACATCGGTCTCCCCTGGTGGCTTGTTTTCATATCCCACTTCTGACAACGACTTTTCTTATGTCACTTTGATGGGAATACAATTGGAAAAAAAAAACTAAAATGTGTGTAGTTGTTTCCATATCAAACCCATCTTCCATTTTATACAGTATTCCACAGGAGTGAATCAATTCCTTGTTTAATTTTGCAAATGACCGTGCTGTCAAAAAAACTAAATTCCTATGTAACCAAGGAGTTGCTGAAAAGCAACTTCACTTTGATGTTTTGTGTTGTTATAACTAATTCATCTCCTTTTTAAAAAAATAGATTTCTGTAGAAGAAAGGTGTCTCACACTAAAGTTTAAATTGTAAACAGGTCATAGAAAAAGCTCCTTAGCTCCCTGTCAGGAATCAAACCCTACTCTCCTGTATGACAGGCAGGGATTCTCACCATGGTTAAATTGCAACCGTAATAATATTGACAACATTAATAAATGCATATATAATTGAAATTGAAAACATATCTAACACAGCATCTTTTCCGGTTATATACCACAATGCATTGCTGATATTTGTTGTTTGCCATTTAGGTTAAATACTGTCATGTTTTTCTCAGCAATCGTCTTTTGATGCGTAAGTATAAATAATGATAATACTATTTGAATACATACAGGTCTTAATATTATTTTGATTAAAAATAGTACGTTAATAAGAAATAAATGGCATATAAAATAGTGTGAAGGTGAAGATCACACAAAATCAACTACAAATGTGGGAATTTTACATTTTTAAGATTATAAATTGCATGTAGCACATTAGCAACACTACAGTAATGCTAATATAACAATAGTGTTAAAAACTCCTGACCTAATTCCTTACAAATGCTGATACAAAATGTGAATGATTTCAGAGTTTCGGGTATTGGGTCTCCTGATAGAGATCAGAGATGAACTGAGGCATGCGGGAAAGTGTACAGAACTGGTGAACTCACAATTCTACTTCAAGAGGCTGAGCACAATGGAAGAGTCCTGTACACACAAGTGAGTCCTTGACAACATGGACAATCAAAACCTACTGGTATGATATTATATTATCTCTGTGGTGTAGAAAATATTCACTACTAGTATTCTAGGTTACAGATAGGTCATTATTATTATATCAGCTTACATCTGATTAATAGGATCCATCTCTGGCATACATTCTTATTTTTAGTTTATAATGTATAATCTTGCTAATCTTTTAATGCCAAAATAAAGTGTTTTATAAAAAGCTTCATGTTCTAAAAAATTACTACAACTTTTGAACTTTGAAATATGGCCACTTTGTATTCTAGGACTAAGCAAATACTGCAGAAAAGTGGAGTTAAAATGTGAAAATGTGTAATGGGTATGTCTGATTAGTTGATTAGTGAAGATCCAGTAGTAAAAATAACTTCTAATATTATTTCTAATATAATATTATTTCCAGATAAACCAACTTTGGAGAGTAGGCAACAGTGATGTCAGAGAGAGTGTGTTCACAGTGTTGTCAAGGTATTGCTTATAGATTTTTTAAATGTTTTTACATTACATTTTTACTTTGATCAAGTTAAAATATAAACAAAATTTAGCTTAAAGATACCTTGTTAACCACTGAATTTGCAAGGTGTAAAACTGCTAAATTGTCTCTTAAAATATAAGGATTACAGTAGTACATTTGATACTAAATATTTGAGTAAATAAACAATGAGTGAAAACTCGCTTGAGAAATGTCTAAGCTCAGTCATAATTTGGTTTTCAGACTTAATACAAATGAACTGATGGTGGAATTCAACTTTGCTGGCACAAACCAGAAAGATCAAAGACAAAAGAGGTGCCTGGGAGACACAAATCTTTTTAGAGCAATTAAAGGTACTCTTATTCTATGTTGTACTTTCAAACTTTGGGTACTCTTTAATTAGGACAGACTTTATTGCTCAATTACTATGATGCAAGCTAAACTTAATACATTGATTAAGCTTTGAGCTTAGTAAACCTTAATGGTTCTTTTTTTAGATTATGTTCAAGAAGAGATTAATCATCATTTATCTGAGTACTAATATTATAACATTTTTCCTAGCTGTGGTGCTGAAACCCCACCCAACAGCAACAGAAAAATAAATAAAGGAGCACACAATACGTTATTTGAAGAATGCGTATGCAAGGCAGTGGGCCTGGAAGTCTGGACACTGAAAATGATAAGTTGCTGGTCCTAACTGTTAGGACAATTGGACAGGGCTTTGCAAATGGTGAACAGTAAAAATCGTCTTAACTTCACATTGTAATAAGATTTTCTTGGAGATATACAAGTTGTAAATTTTGAAACTTATATTTGAATCAAAATGTGGTTTTGAGTTAAATATTAGCATGTTCACGTAGTTAGTTTGTGTTTGTAAATATATTGCCATGTTACAAGAATTTGTAGCTGAAGTTTACTAGTTGTGTTTTTTTTATTTTTGATGATTAGCCATATGTTGATTACAATATTGTATATAATGTATAATTTGAACTCAATATTTTTCAGGAGTGAATGATTGTATATTTTCAGAATAAATTTGGAAACCAAATTATTGGCTTGATTTACTAATTTCGATGCCTATAAAACCTATCTTTGATGTATAATAGACCTTTAACCATATATGTATTATAGTCCTCTAAAGTTATCCGTATAATAGAACTCCAACAATTTATGTATAATGGACATATAATCATAGATGTATAATTGGTGTATAACAATATACGTATATTAGAATTTCATTCTAGACTAATTACGGACCACATTTATACGTCTAAGGTATGTGTTTAATAGACGTTTATTCTACATCTTTTGCCCACTGGGATTGACCTTCTTGAGACTTGGTGGGAATACAAATACTTTGCATGTATCGAATTATAGCACGTAACAACCGAGTACCTGAGTTGATATCACCGGGCAATTTCCAATAATGACCAACATCATTAACTTCAAGGAAAATAAGAATCACACATGGAGTTTTATCTTGGAATGGAGGGCGGGAGAATTCGTTTATACTCCCGTTGCATCTTGAGCATCTTGAGTGTTGTGAATAATATAAAACTGTCACTACACATGATTGAGTCCTTGAGTCTGCCACCTAAGACCACTCGGCCATCCTGACAAGCAGTGGAGGCTGGGGTGTTGAATGTGCCCGTTGTTTTGTCGAAGGATTATTAACTACTACTGACAGTTCTTTTCTTGTTATTACAGAGATTTCTACATTGCAAGACAATTGACGATTTAGATAAAGGAAAGTCTTGGTAAACAAAACAGGAACGGAGGGGATTCAAACGCGTGATCTTTTGTTTACAAGACCAACACCTTACCACATGGCCACCGCACCTCCCATGTCACTTGTTTTTCCCATCAAGGCTAACACGTTTTTAAAATAAATAAATTAAATCTTTGTGCACAAATTGCAATATAGGAGGAGTAAAACAAATATGATTATTATATGATTGTTCAAATTAATTCTACTGAAACTGATTAAATCACATGGAAGCAACAACAACAAAACTGTTATTCTTAACAAGGAGATACTGGGCAGCAGTGGGATTCCAACTCACGCCCCCGAAGAGACTGGAGCTTTAATCCAGCTCCTTATAGCGCTCGGCCGGGTTACCCTTGAGAGTAGTTTTTCAGCAGTTTTAGTCTGACTATGTGGTGTTATGATGTGTAGAAGTGACTGCACCTCCTTTTTCTAAGATGCTTCCTCTCACTTGGTGAAATATTCAATTCTTTTGCCCTCTGAATATAGTTCTTCTGTGGAGCAGGCTTCAGACTTTGCGTATAGCGTAGATACATGCAGATATTTTATTTTTACAGGAAGACGCATTCCGAAACATATCTCTCCAGTTTTAGAAACATTTTGAATAGTGTATTTTTTAAAAGGCACAAACCGTATTTTAATTGCAGACTGTAGATCTATGCAAATCGTACTCGATTTGATTGTGATTCTGAAATACTTCTAGCAAAGATATTCAGGTTCCCATGAACCTTTGTTAAAAAAAAAACTGCTTTGCGTCCAATCTCTGATGTCAATATAAACTCGGACGTGATGATCTGTAGATGTGTAGTGTGCCTTTCCTCTTGTCGTATTCAAGAGTATTCACTGCGTGAGCTCCTCACTGCATGTCTTGTACTCTACTGTGATTTCATTTAGATTATCTCCGTGGAGTGCAGTGACAAGATCGTCTTGAACATTTTCGGTTTGTGAAAGGAAACACTAAATAAAATGCAAGTGATGAACATTTAAAATAACCACAGTACAGCTAGAAGAGTGAAAGATACAAGACGATTTATAATGACATTCACAATAGATTTAAGGAAAGCACAACCGCCCGAACAGGGACTTGAACGCTGGACCCTCAGATTAAAAGTCTGATGTTCTACCAAGCAGTTTCATCTGTGTTTTCAGCTACAGAAGCTCCCTGTTGAATTTATGTTGGTTCTTGTGTTACGAACCCAAGCGTGCAGCATTTGTGTCAGCAGTACTATACAGGTAAGTCGAATACACTTTCAGGGGCTGCATCTGTAGCACTTCATCTAAGAGGATTGTTAGAGCACAGTTACATTCACCCACCCAACTTATTCTTTGATCATCTAAGAGGATTTTTTTACTTTCGCACACGGTTACATTCGCCCACACAACATATAATCTCTGAATGTCCAATGGCTCAATACCCACTTTTTCCCCTGGGAACCACCAGTGTACAGTCCCATCCCATTCAAAAATATAACAGATATACTCAATTGATATATTCAATTAACAAGTATAAAAAGATATTATGAACAAGAGAACTCTTGATTATACAGATCCAGGTTTACACAATTAATTTCATGCCTACTCGAAGTGCCTGAAGCCTTGCTCTGCTGTTTTAAATATACCTCCAAAGCATTTAGTTGTGTTAACTACCAAATTATTTGAACTAATTTAACGTTATATTCAGGAAATTCAGAGAAAGTCTTCAGACTTGTCGTGGCTGTTGAAGAAGCCACCTGTTGAATCTCACCAGGGATTTCTTGAGAGATCATTCAGCGAGCAAGTCCTCCTTCTGCACTCCACACTGAGCTGAAAGCTGCACGAACTCCTCACTGCGTGTCCTGTACTGTTGCAAGTGCTCTCGTCTAGATGTGGAGCACAGCGACAAGAACACCTTGAACTTTTTCCATAAGTGAAGGAAAATTCAAAAGAGCATGAAAAGTATGGATTGTATAAAATATCCATTGGACAACTCGAGAAAAAACTGAAGGACTAAACAACGACTTTTGATGATCACAAGAGATTCAAGAAACACAACCGTCCGCACACGGGCTTGGATCCTGAACGCTTAAGTTAAAAGTCAAAGACTTTCTTAATAATTTCTTATTATTACATACCCACACATACACTTACAAATATACAACTACACACTGACAGACACCACACACTCACAGACACACACCATACAAACACTTTCACAGACATGCATTCACAGAAACAAAGAAACGCTACAAATACTCACAGACACACTTATAGACACCACACACTCAGAGACCCCACATGCTTACACACTAACAAACACCACACACTTACAGACACACATGCACAGACACCACATACACAGGTATCTACAGATACACGATAACTAACATTAACACAAATAACTCCTCATATTACAACAGTAACACTATCACTAAGACATACATATAACAATATCAATAACATTGACACAAACTACTTATAATAACAGTTAAGCTATCATTAAAACAAACACTACTACTACTGTTAATACTCTAACAGTAACACTATAATTATAATTAATATTAACATGAATATGAACATTAAAACTAAAACTATCAGTATCGCTATCATCATTAATACTCACATGAACACTAACATGAAAACTACCAGTTGTACTCTCTAATATTAACATGAATACACTAGTATTAGAATTAGTTGCTACCCATGACGTCACATCGCTCTTTGTGACGAAGGCGAGACACCTAGACGCGCACAGTGACGTGGCGCCTATCGCCGTGGTTACCATACTTATGATTTATAAACACTGGAAAAAATGCATTTAAACTGTTACTTACATACATTTATCAACTTGGAATATAATTTTCTAAGCTCTAGGATACAGTTACCTAAATAATAATATGAATAATCATTGTTTAATTTCAGATTGAACATTATTAACATTAAACGCACTATGGTAATTGATCGATACAGTCTTTATTGACTGTTTTCTAGATATTTAAAACAGAGTCAAGAACCGGAAAAGAATCAGTACTCACCAATCGGTGAAGTTAATCATTTATTCTACGGTTCTTCAGTTGAATTAATTGGTTGTCGATAGATAAGTGATCAATAACACCCCTCTGTGCGCTCAGCGCACCTCCTGCGGTCTCGCTCTCTGAGACCCGGCTGGTGTCTGTGACGTCACAGCGCTCTTTCTGACAGAGCAGAGCGCGTCTCCGCTGGAGGAGACTCCTGTCTGGGGCCTGGGGTGGCTTTTCTTACAGATATAACATCTCTAAATGAAAACACACCGGGCTGTGAAGAGAAGCGAATCATAACAGTTGGAGAAGGAGGAGAGCGACAAAACAAGGAATGAAATTCATTAAAAAGGAAAAAAATAGTTTACCTCGCAGATTAATGCGTTACAAAGCGTTCCCGTGTGGAGCAGCAGAGAACAAGCACGAGTCCCTGAAATGAGCGCTTTTAAGGGTTTTACACGAATCTTCAGAGTATAAGAGCCAGGAAGATCAGACTCCTGATTCTGGAGGTTAAAATGTGTATACTGGTTTTATTTCCACCCAGCTCTCACTTCTATAGGTGGTCTGATGATTTAAATTAACTGTATAACTGTTACAAGCCTTAATCTAATTGTAAATTTATAAGACTGTCTGTGAGACACTTCTGAGAGCAGCTGAATCCCAGGGCTGGTGTGGAATCACACACAGACAGGTCTTCTGTGTGATCTGAGTCCCACTGCTCAGAGCTACAGACTGGTCAACTGGTCACTATTGTAGACATGACCTTTAGACCATTGGCTACTGATAATCAATATACTGATCACAGTGTCACTGCTGGTGTTTATTACATAAATACTAAGATAATTCCACACTCACTTGTGTTATAAAATATTTATAAAACATGTTTGGAGGCTGACATACAGTAAAGACAGTAATACTGAAGGGATGGAGGTCCTGGAAAGGGTTAATAGAAACTTCTTGCTTCTGACCTGGAACAGAGCCCACAGCTGCCAGATGAGTGAGCCCTGAGCCCAGTTCACAGAGGAGAACCAGGAGAATATTGATTTTTTATTCTACCTCTGAGAATTTTTCTTCTTTGCCAAGTGGTGTTACATTCCCTTCAGATACTCTACACAGACTGCCAGAGAGAAGAGGAGAGAGGTGAACAGATAAGAGCAGACAGAGCGAGAGAGACATACAGTACATCTTGATTTACTTTGAAGCAAGTGTTCATTTCCTTTCTGGAACAAGCTATTTCTGAACTTCAAGAAATTCATACAACTTCCGAAAGATAAAATACAAATCTTGCTTATCCACTTTCTCCACTTAAAAGTGAAGAAAAACAATGGCAGTGCATCTCCGTCGGCTTGATTTAGCTTAATACAAGTATTCACTTCCTTTTCTGGAAATTACAGCCTGCGAAAGATGAAATAAAGTTCTTTATTAATCTTCGTCAGTGCAGAAGAAATACTGCCGGCTGGCAGGAAAATGCCAGTATTTTATTTTCTTTAACTACAAACATATGAATGGTGAAAATGTGTCCCTGTGCAGCTATTAAACAGAGAGCTGGTGGTTCAACCCTACTCAGGGTTGGAGATTTAAAACGGTATTTCGGTTTAGCGAAGGTGAAAGTTTACCCACCCAGACGTTTGTACTTTCCAGTTCTTCCAACCAAAATTGACAAAAAACTGTTTTTCACACTGTGTCGTACGTGTGCTGAAACAAAACAGACCACCCCCTGCGAGCACAGTGATGAAGATCGCGTCTTGACTGGTGTCTGGTGCACCCCGGAATTACAGATGGCCTTAGATCTGGGGTATAGAGCGTGTAAAATTTACTAAATTTGACATTTCGAAAAGGCCTCCCACGATCTTTTTTCCAACTACAACAAACTGCATCTGAAAGGGAAACAGGAAGCTTCGGGGTTTTCAGAGTGGTGTACAGATGTCGGGAAACAACAAAGATATATCTGCGAA
Organism: Lepisosteus platostomus; assembly: GCF_059453375.1. NCBI lineage: Eukaryota > Metazoa > Chordata > Actinopteri > Semionotiformes > Lepisosteidae > Lepisosteus > Lepisosteus platostomus. The sequence goes on along the minus strand of NC_142615.1, from coordinate 64,880,694 downwards.
TATTATGAAAAAGAGGGTGTCTGGCTGGACCCCGGCAACATTAAAAAGAATCCGGCCAAAAGACAGCTTTCAAAAATTGCCTTGAACAGTTTGTGGGGCAAGTATGGGCAAAGAGACAATTTACCACAGACCACCATTGTGAGAAAGCCCGATGAATTATTCAGGTACTTATTTACGCCATATCATGAGGTGTCAGCCTGTGAGTTTATCGATGAAAACACAGCCTGTGTTACGTGGAAACACACTAAACACCACTATACAGGCCATTCAAACACTAACATTTTCATCGCTAGCTTTAAAACCGCCTATGCCCGCTTGGAGTTATACAATCTGCTAAATGCTTTGCAAGGCTGCTGTCTGTACCACGACACAGATTCCGTTATCTTTGTGAGCCGGGAGGGTGAGTGGAATCCGGGGCTAGGTGACTACTTGGGTGAGCTGACCAGCGAAATCGCTGCTGGACAACACATCACCGAGTTTGTATCAACAGGACCCAAGTCGTACAGGTACAAACTGTCTGGAGGGAAAGCCTGTTTAAAGGTAAAAGGCATTACGCTCAATGTGAACATCTGTGAAAAAGTTAACATTGAGAGTCTGCGGGACTTGGTTTTTGACTATGGCGTTAACCCTTATGCAGAGTGCCGGGAATTTAAACACATTTCTATTCAACAGCCGATGATCGTGCGTGTTAAAAAGGATTGGCGCATTGAGACCTGGACCTTAAAGAAAACCCAGAAGGTGGTGTACGACAAGCGGGTGCTGCAAGAAAATTTGACATTGTTGCCCTACGGATATTAACACGATGGATGTCAGGTTAAAACACCCTTTTTCATGCATTTTGTCCGGACCCTCGAATTGCGGTAAAAGTTATTTTATAAAACAGCTCTTGGAGAACGGTGATACCGTTATGACTCGTAAACCCGAAAACATAGTCTGGTGTTACAGCTGCTGGCAACCTCTATACGCTGAGTTGCTTGTGAAATTTCCATACATTCAGTTTATAGAAGGACTACCAACGTCGTTTTCCGGCGACCAGCTACTGCCGCAGGGTAGAGTAAATTTGATAATAGTTGATGATTTGATAAAGTCTGCGTGTGAAAATAATGAGATAGAAAAAGCTTTTACCAAATACGTACACCACCGAAACCTCAGCATCATGTATATCGTCCAAAATGTGTTTTGTCAAGGATGGAAAAGTAGAACCATTGCGTTAGATACAAAGTACATGGTGCTGTTTAAAAACCCTAGAGATAAACTACAGATTACAACCCTGTCCCGGCAGATGTACCCCGGTAAAGCCACATTTTTTTTGAAGCGTTCGATGACGCTACTAAAAAAACCTTTCGGTTAATTGTTGGTGGATTTAAATGCCGACACCCCAGATGACTATTGCTTGCGAACAGGTCTTTTCCCTCCAGGTGTACCCATGGCTTATGTATTTAAAAAATCTAAAAGTCGGTGATCTCGCAACCACAGACTCAGTCGAAAAAACACGTTCAGGGCATTGTCATGTCGTTCGGAGAAACCTGACTCTTACATTTTCTGGTGAAAGCCAGCCCCAGTCAGCGGAAAGCTATTCTCTGCGGGGCTACAAATGATCTTGTACAGGCCATAGCTGAAATCGCCTTGAATACCTTGAAAGGGAACATACCGTTATCTGCTAAGCAGTTTGGGACCCTGAAGAGAAAGCCTTAGCTTATAAAGACTTTGAGTCAAAAGGGTCTTTCTCTTAAAAGAAAGAGACTCTTGGTGAACCACTCTGGTGGTTTTATCGGGACCCTGTTGAGTATTGCAGTACCATTGATTATGGGGCTTGTACAACGTCAATAATGGAGCACGCTGAAAAATGTACCTGGTACCTCAGAAACAGCTCGATCGACTCCGAGAGCAGTCTGGGCTTGAGGGCGATGTAAGAAAAAGAACAACCCGTCAGTTGGATGATGAAATGAGAGACATTCTTCAGAACTCACATCTGGCCGAATATGAAAAAGTGAAATTGTACAGTGAGGTGTTACAACCGTATTTGACATTAGTACGCCAGGGGACTTCCAAAAAGGGGACTTTAACTGTTGTACTACCGGAAAATGCACCCGCCGAGCTATCACGCAAGTTAGCACAACCGCCGTCATCGAGCGACGCTGACTTTGGGTATATTTTGGACAGCGTGTCTCAGCGGTTCCGGAGAAATGCCGAGATATTGTTAAAGACTATGGCCCGCAATGAACCATTAATAGCCTGGAATGAAAAGGGGGAATTTGTGTACAAGGGGGCACCCGTTGAGGGCTCTCACATGATTGGTCTTGTCAGGGCTGTCACGCAGCAGCAAGCAGTTGTGGTCGGTAAGAAGCCAAAAGGTTGGGATGTGTTCATGGAGGCTATGGCAGAAATCAACATGCCGGGCACCTTGCTAGCCAACGCTGGTAACCGAGAGCTACTTGAAAAACTCAAGGCTACCCAGTTGGGTTGTGCAGCATCGGTCAAAACTTTAAAACAACTGGTAGAGATGTCGACGGCCAACCCGGTCTCTAAGATAACCGCAGAAAGGAGATGATCATTAATACCTAGACCCACATGGTTGACTTTGTAACATTTTTTCTGTGGGTATGTGTGTTTGTGATAAATGACTTGAAATGTATATTAAAAAGCGTGAGCAATGTAGTTAAAAATGTTTGTAATAAAATGGCTTGAATGTAACATGTATTATAAAAAGCTTGAGCGCTATAACAGCGAATGTATAATAAAAATATTGTGTTGATTTTAATTCATGTTTTGTGTTCTTTTTAAATAATAACCACACAGACGTCGAAATGGTTCGATTTCATTTTTATTTTAGACGGTCGATTAACATTTATGACATGTTTTAAATTGGCGTAAACAGCCGCATAATTGAACATTCCCAGTGGGCAGTGATTCGTCGAATATACAGATGCAGCCATTCAAAGTGCGCGTTACAGACACGTACCGGAGGTAATTGGCTACGGTGTCGCGCATTGTGACGCAAGATGACGCGCGGTACCACGGTACGTGATTGGTTGACCGACATGGGCACTCGTGGTCCGTTGGTCTGTCGTAGAAAGACTTACAGTAAACGTCTTTGCTGTGCCCGTTGTAGATATTGAATTTTACCACTGAAGGGAAATCTTAGTAGCTGAGCATTAAAAGAATAGGAGCATACTGTAACGCGTGTGAAGGCCATAAACGATATTAATTTTGGAACATAAACATACAGTATATGGCTGGTCTTGGTACTTTAAAGAAAAAATACACACCAGTATTCCATTTCTCCCTAAACATTTTAAGCATTGAAGTCTTTAACTAAAGAGATACCGGAGTCAACAAGCATACTTTTAGAATTTGATTAATAGGGAATATAATATGGAATCGCGTATCTAAAGAATTTAATAACGATATGATTATATTCGTGTACTGCGACAGGGCTGTTTCGCCTCCCTCTTCATGCGACTTCCCCTGTAGCCTACTGGTCTACGTGCCCACTTACCAACTCACGGGTTGTGTGTTCAAATCCAGCTGGTGCTGGACTTTTCTTTTAACAAACATTTCTTCGAAAAAATAGAATAGCGATATTATGGACAATCAATTGACTTTTATATTTCAAAATATCACAACATGATCGATTTGAAGTCATGAAGTCATTTTTGATAACAATGGTCACCCTCTTCCCTTCTGACAACGGTCCCTGCTTCTGCTTCCTGCTTCTATTGTGTGTGTGTGTGTGTAATAGAGTAAATTTTTATAGAGAAATGGAGGCTGGACAGTATGCGATACAATATAAACATTTATATTGATTTAAATCGTGTTTTGATTTAAATCACAAACGCGTGTTTAATTATATGTGTTTTTTTAATCATAATCAGGCTAATGCAACATAAATTGATACAGTATTTCTGTCTTATTTTAAGTAAATAAAGTGCATTTTTGCACACTATATGTGCAAACGTTTTATGATATGTCGCTGTTGTGAATGTCTGTGGACATGTGCTGGCTGGACAGGTGGCTCCACTGTACACAGAGAGCTTAGAAGACAAAGATATCAATTTATTTTAGTCAAAAATGTATATATCACCTTTAAAAGTGGAATCTCAAAGCAAAGTAAATACCCAACACTGATTGAACCCATCTGCCATGCTAATAAAACACCTTGAATTGAATTGAGGGAAAGAGGGGTGGATGGCGCGTGGCAAATAAGATACACTCCAAAGGCATCCACAACAGCAACATATGAAACGTTTGCACATATAGTTAAGTTATTACTTGGTTTTCAAAGTCGGGAGACATTAGAGGCTTGCCACACCCGGACTGTTAAACCAACGCATTAGCACGTCAAAGCTCATTGAGGACCCGGGCGCAATAATTGTTTTGTCCCTTGATTTACTGATCTGCATTAATTATGGAAATCGAGTTCCTGCTCTGTGCAGACAACCTGGTCCCACTGTCGCCCACAGAACAGAGGCTGCGCCAGAACCTGGCACTGCTGGAGCTGGACAAGACCAGAGTTATGGTTTTCCAGAAAAAAAGCCAGACCTCAGGGAAACAGGTACAAATTCACACTTAACAACACATTAACACCTAACAACGGGATAGGCCAGTACCCACTATTGTTAAATTATTGTTTAACAATACCCACAGTACCCACTATTGTTAAACATACAGAAAAGGATATTAAAGTATTGAATATTAGTATTGGATTTAGTATTAGCCATACAGAACATTAAAGTGCCCCTTTTCCATTCAGTGGGTGCCTGAGCCGCTGTGTCCTATCTTCTGACAGTCGTCGTTGTGAACAAACATTTCTTTGAAAAAATTAGACGTTTCCCTTGGTCAGAGATATAAATATATAATATATAAATAAATTTAATTTAACTAACGTGAGATAGCGTGTGAAAAAGTGGTAGTTTAAGCTTTTCTGCTAATATAATATGGAATCGCGTATCTAAAGAATTTAATAACGATATGATTATATTTGTGTACTGCGACAGGGCTGTGTAGGGCTGTTTCGCCTCTCTCTTCATGCGACTGTACCAGGAAGAGGATTTCTTTCTATTCGAAACGTGTTTTTAAAAGTTTAAGAAGTAAAAACCTTACAGCGTACACAGATTTCTAAACTGATCAGGATCGTTATCTTTGTCTTATGCATAATAATGTTCACCGCTCTGTCCAGCAAATTAATAATAAACTTTATTTTATATAGCGTTTTAAACGAATAAGTAATTAGATTGCTCATAAACCTAATCACTTGCTTTTTCTTTTTATTTAGGCTCAGATTTCAACTATAGATCGTATTATTAATAACCATAATAACAGCCAACCAACAAAAACAACCATATAAACATAATACCAACCAAAAACATAGATAAAAAACCACAATACAAAATCAAATATATCAAACCATTATACTCTCGCAAATTCCTCCAATTACCATAATCCCGCCCCTTATGCAAAACCAAACCCTCCCCCCATCCCAGTTTATCCTCTTTATGATAAACAAAATCCACCTCAATTTTCAACATAAAGCATTACACAAAATTAATACCTCAACACTCCATACTCAACAACGATAATTCACAAACAGCCAGAACATGTAACTCCACATTCCCAAACAGACCTCATTTCCATAGCCCCGCCCCTTATGCAAAACCAACATCCCTCCCCTGTTCTCTCCCTCCCCTGGCGGTTGTGATCGTTTTTATTTTCAAATAAATTTTAGCAAAGTCATGTATTTTAAAAATCTTAAGATTTTTATATTTATGTCTTAATTTAGTGGTTTCATTAGTGACAAAGGCTAAACTTTCTTGGAAAAATGTCTTTTATGTAAACCATGTTTGCTATTAATTCATTCATGGCTAAAATATGTTCATTGTCTTCAAATGAAAGAAGGGTTCCTTTCGCCGTGGTCAGGTTGAAATCAGAAGCTTGCCACGCCCGGACTGTTACACCAACGTATTAGCATGTTAAAGCGATTTCATTGAGGAGCCTAGCCTTTCTTAACTAGTACTGTACTTACTGGATTTTTGAGGGGGGGGAGGTGTCTTTCGCTGTGAAACCAGTTTAATTAGTCACAGCCAGCACTCCTGCAGAGAGGGGGGTTGTACTTGCAGTGTATACAGTAGATGGGAAAGCCAGAGCCGACCTCTACGCCGCCCACGTGTTATGCTCTTCCTTAATGTCTAAGCCGGAACACATAATTATATCTCATTTTGTATTTCTTAAAAAAAAAATCGTTTGCCCAGCCTAACAGTATTGTTGTTATTGTTTTTAACCTGTAAAGTGCTTTGAGGAGCCACCTTTAAAGGCGCCATATACGATAAAGTTCATTATTATTACTATGGTTAATTTGCTGGACAGAGAGGTGAACATTATTACACAGAAGACAAAGAAAGCGATTTACGTTGCATTGTGCATTGTGCTGCTGTAATACAGTTTTAAATAATTAAAAGTCTAAACAGTATCAGCTTTGTTTATGGGTTTTAAATAAAGGCGATTTAAACGCGATTTAAATCAATATAAATGTTTATACTGTTACGCCTAGGTGACTATTCATTGTTATTAAAATGACTTAAATTAGAACATGTTGTGATATTTAGAAATATAAATTTGTTTGGTGCGAGTGAGGTTTTTTCCCCCAACAACTTTCCAGAGGAGCTATAAATATTTTAAATAAATACACACAGTATTGCTCATAAGGTCTGCTATTTGAGGTCCAGTTATTTAGATGCATACATCTTATTTTATCTCAGCTTTTCAGCTGAGATACACAGATCATACATAAACAATGCAGTAAAAAATGTCTCATCAAGTATTTAATCATTAGGTATAACAGTTTCCCTTTAGGCCTCTGAAAACACCACCTTTTACCTTGTGAATACCAGTACCTCCTAATTGTCTAAAGGGTTTATTTAAAATTTTTTTTAAAAAACTGATGTGCTGAAACAGTACAATTAAACACGCTCTGCAGAAAAGGGGATGGTTGTTAGGTCAGCTTCAGTTTTACACGTACAGTACACATTTGATTTCATTAAAATTATGAGGTACCCTGTATCTGCAGGACTCAAGAGGCTCTCAGTCATGTCACTTTGCAGTTGATGTCTCCTAGAGGTTCCTAGATTCTTATTGTAAATAAAAGGAACAGCATACAGTGGGACTTTTTCAAAAACGGGGAACAAATTTCAACATCCGACTGCACCGAGCACACAAATATTGGTTCTAGGCTCCTGAATCACCTTTGGTCCCTGGATCATTGCTTTTAACCATTTACACAAGGTTTTTACTGTAAAGCACTTTCACAGCTCAACATAAATGGACCTTCTGGAGCACAGGCTTTAAAGGAGCTTTTTAAAAAAAACAGACTTTGCCTTTCCTGTTATAAGCTATTCTTTTAGCATATGACAAGCATGCCCTTATTATGGCGATATCCTCCTAAACATTGGAGAAATAACTCTAGAAGTTCAATTAAAACAGAAATGCTTCAAATCACTTGGGATACAACAAAAAAGTGGTGTATTATAAAGTGTGTTAAAAATGTTGCTAGTTTGTTATCATACCTTAGATTATAATAAAACCTCACCATTTAACACCAACAGGTGTTTTCTTGAAGTCTGCTAGCTTCAAAGTTTATGGTTTGGCTTTTGTGTATAATGATAGTGAACTGCATTGGAAATGTAGGAAAGTAAGCATTAATAAGCAGGAAAATTAAACCAAGAAACACCTAAAGTACTGGACTATATTGCAGATAAACTACCGATCTACCTTTTAAGCCTGTACAACCTGCAGAACTCCAGCTTTAATTGATTGGACTCAATAGCCTAAGTTTTAAGGTTATCCTTACAAGTGTGGAAAAGCATGGGCGTAATGTTGCAGCTTTCACTGTTGTTTAAGAAGTTGTTTTTTCCAGCTGTACATGAACATTTCTGTCTTGAGTCTTTCTTAACAATATGTAACAGTGTCTGGTATCTACTGTGATCATTATTTCATTACTGAAGTAGCCTTTTGATATTTGCACAGTATTTTTTGTTGCTATGGCTGTTTTCATATTCGTAGTTTTCTTCTGTTAAAACTTAAAATCTCTCACATTAAATTGTCTACAAATGCAAGAATTCAACCAAATATTCTTACTTGTAAAATGTCTACTGTTGCATTGCAGTTAATTAATGTAGTTAGTCCATAGTCGGCAATCTAAACTTTATTGTTAAGCTTTAATGATTGATGTTGTACCAGTAACCTTTAGTAATACTATAGTACTTCACAAATGCTTTGTGTGTTTGGAAATCTTTTGAGTAAAAGCCTTATAAAAATAGGTTTAGTTTTTACAGGACATCACAAAGAAATAGGATGGTATAATTCTTATAATTGCTTTTTGATTGTATTTAGAAGATTATGGACTAAACAGACTTCAGGGATGCCAGTGAATCATTGTGCTATTTGGAATTATTCCAAAAATCAAGTGACCTCTTTGCTGTAGTATCTTTAGTATTATTTATTTAGTATTAATAAAGAATAGATTTATTAAAGTCGTGCCATGTGTAAGCGGGATATGTAAAATAATGTAAAATAAAGTTTTTTATTATTGTTATAGAGAAACATGATCAGATTTCCCCTGGTTCAGAAAAAAGACGATTAAAATCTGTAATCTTTCCACTTGTATGTCATCGGACATTAACGAGTACAACCCCCCTCTCTGCCGGAGTGCTGGCTGTGACGAATTAAACCGGTTTCACAGGTATTTTCAAAGTAGGAAGTACAGTGTTAACTAGTAGCTAGGCTCCTCAATGAAATCGCTTTAACATGCTAATGCGTTGGTGTAACAGTCCGGGCGTGGCAAGCTTCCAATGTCAACTCGACTCAATTGGAAGACAATGAACGTATTTTAGCCCTAAATGAATTAATAGCAAACATGGTTTACATAAAAGACATTTTTCCAAGAAAAGAAAAGTAGCGTGTCTCCCATATGGTGCTGGTTATGTCCTTTTCCCTCTTCTACATGGCATAGAACATAATCCTGTTCCATGAAGAAGTTGCAACATTTATTCACACAGGATGCTTCTGTCTGTTTTTTTCTCATGGTTAAGTTTAAATTTTAAAGTTTGTTAGGAATTGCATGTAGTGAATACCATCTAACTACAAATATATACATAAAGCAGAATGTTTATTATTGAATTATGTGTTTTTATTGAGTATAATCATTATAAGCGAACACAAGTGTAGTAATCAGCACCACAATCTGAATTAAGACTCAAAATTAAAATGTGTATGTCTGTTTCAGGTGATGTGGACACGCGCTGTTTGGATAGAGCAGGAGGGGGAGGTTGAGGGAGTCCTGCCCTCAAACTGGGTGGATGCCCGAAGAGAGTTTGTGTGGTGGCCGAATGATCCAAAGCAGGCCACAAGAGAAGGCCAACCCTAATAAAGATACTTGGGTTACCTTCAAGGTCATTAAAGTTAAACAAACATCAGGTATAGCTTTCTTTGAAAAAAAGAGCAAATTCCTGTTAATTCTTATAAATTCCGATTGAATATTTACAGTAACTGTCTATGTACATGTATTAGTGCAACAATACCTTTTTCATATTTGATCATACATAATGTAAATATAATTGTTTGTAGACAAGAAATCAGAGTGTGATCACTTTGATTTAACCACCTCTGTTACAGATGGTGAAGACGAGGATGAGACACCCAATCCAAAACGCAAAAGTAAGAAGCGGGTGTTCTCCGATTACGTTGATGGTATGTAAAAGTAACAATCTCAATAGCTATATTTTTAACCAGTTATTAATATCAACTGATGCCTCATTTAGCTTGTACCTTGTTATTGATTTTTTTACAACCCTTTAAAATAAGTCATTTTGAAAGGTGTTCTGTATGAAAATGTTAAAAATCTTATCAGATTTGTTGATCATGGAAATTGCTAAGAATTTTGGTTAGCTATGTTAAACTAGTTTTCAGTATTATATTGAAATATTATAATTTTCTATTATATTACAGACTTTGATTCTGATCCTGGTACTCCAAGTACGTCCATTTCTCTGCCTTCAAAGTTCCCAAAATAAAGGAAATTAATTTATTGTAAAAAGTTACAGATCAAGTTGATTAAATAATTTAATTTGATATGAAATATTTTACTGCCATATCTTTTCTGTTTAGAAAAGAGAAGCCACTGAAGCTGCCAGTGCTACCCCCCAAACTGAGGTTCTCTCCTAGGAAGAGAGTCTCCCAAACCTCACTCAGCTGTTCAAGTACGCTTAAAGGTAGGTTATTGCAATCAAAGTTAAAATGGTTTCTTAATGTCCTTAGAAGATAATCATCATCAATCATATTTAAAGACAAGTTAACACTATTCTTTATGTTATTGAAGCCCAACAATCAAAGGTGAGAACCTCCCCAAGGAAAAAAAACGGTGCTAAGTTCTGGCTTCAACATTCCTGAAGTTATTACTACATTTTTTGCCTACATCTAATTACTCTATGAAATTCACAAGTTAATTTTTTTATTACGTCTGAGGTTATGTCACTATACTTTCCTAAGTCTGGAGAACTGTCTACCATAAGCGAATTATATTAAAAGATTATTGGACTTGTGAAAATTTTCCGTCCATACTTAAATATTAAGTTAATCTGCAATATTATATTAACAGCCCAGGTAGTCCAAATTGTGACCTCACCACGCAAAGTTCGAAGCCCTAAGCAAGTTATAAGACCAAAGTCTTCAACTGAACCCCAGAGTCACCATGCCTCCTCAGCTTCGCACTCACCCTCGCCTTCTCCCTCATCTCGATCAGCTGAGGAAATAATGGCTTTATAAATGTTTTAACACAAGGCTTTGTAGACAATAGTACATTACTTGTATCATATTTATTAAATTATTAAATTTAAGAATAGTTTATGATCCCTCTGCATTTGATAGGTATGAGATTATTGTTAACTTTTTAGTTTCTAGTATCAAACCAGGATTGGCCAGATGGCAGAAATGATCCTGGAAGACTGTCAAAAAGTATGTATTTTTTATTGTATAAAGTAATAAATAAAACTACCCATATTATAGTTTTACACAGAATGTATTTTAATTATGTGTAGGCTCATACACAATATAAAAATATGATGTGTTTTACCACAATGCTACAAACGACACAAACATATTCAAAATTGAAGCTATTTTTTAAAATAAATACACCAATGGAGTTTAATTGACATTGTTTATAGAATCCTAGTTCAATGACAAACTAAATGACTAAATTGAAATATTGAGTTGTGTGATAAAGTAAATGTTTTCCATAACTGAATTCTTTTCAGAGTCTCCCAGGAAGAAGACCACGTCCAGATCAGAAGAGAAGAGAGAGAGATATCCTCTTTCAAAAGGAAGTAAATACAGTTAAAATAAACTACAGATGTGGGAATTTTTACATTTTAAGATTATTAATTGCATGTAGCAACACTACAGTAATGCTAATGTGACAATAGTGTAAGAAACTCCTAACCTAATTCCTTTTAAATGCTGATATAAAATATAAATAATTTCAGAGTTTCAGAAGCAGGTATTGGGCCTCCTGATAGAGATGAGGGATGAATTGAGGCGTTTGGGTAGGTCCACAGAACCGGTGGACTCCCAATTCCACATCAGGAGGCTGACCACAATGGGAGAGTTCTGTGCATACGAGCAAGCACTTGACAGCATGGACAATCAAAACCTGCTGGTACGATATTATATTCTCACTGTGGTGTAGAAAATATTCACTACTAATGTTTTAGGTTTCAGATAGGTCATAATTTTATAGCCTACATCTGATTAATATGATCCATCTCTGGCATACGTTCATATTTTTAGTTTATAATGTATAATCTTGCTTATCCTTTAATGGCAAAATAAAGTGTTTTCATGTTCTAAAAAGTTACTACAATTTTTTTTACTTTGAAAAATGGTCACTTTGTATTTATAGACTGAGAAAATACTGCAAAAAAGTGCAGTTAATATGTGAAAATGTGTTTGTTTCATTGAATGGTCATGTGTAATGGGTATGTCTGATTAGTTGATTAATGAAGATCTAGTAGCTTCTAATATTATTGGTAATATAATATTATTTCCAGATAAACCAACTTCAGAGAGTAGGCGGCAGTGATGTTAGAGAGAGTGTGTTCACAGTCTTGTCAAGGTATTGCTTATTGTTTTTTTAAAATGTTTTTACATTACATTTTTACTTTGATCAAGTGAACATATCCACAGAATTGAGCTTATAGATACCTATGTGTTAACCACTGAATGTGCAAGGTGTAAAACTGCAAACTGCAAAATTGCAAAAAAAGGATTACAGTACTACATTTGATCCTAAATATTTGAGTAAATAAATGTTGAGTGGAAAAAAAGTCTAAACTAAATGTCTGAATTTGGTTTTCAGACTTATGACAAATGAACTGATGACAGAATTCAACTTCGCTGGCACAAACCGAAAAGATAAACAACAAAAGAGGGGCCTGGGAGACACAAATCTTTATAGAGTAATTAAAGGTACTTCTATTCTATGTTGTACTTTCAAACTTACTCTTTAATTAGGACAGGGTACTCTTTAATTAGGACAGACTTTATTGCTCAATCGCTATGATGCAAGCCAAATTTTATCCGTTTATTTCAGCTTTGAGCTTAGTAAACCTTATTGGTTCATTTTTGAGGTTATACTCAAGAAGATATTAATCATCATTTATTTGAGTAGTAATATTATATAATTTTCTCCTAGCTGCGGTGCTGAAGTCCCACCCTACATCGACAGAAAAAGAAATAAAGGAGCACGCAATGCGTTACTTGAAGAATGCATATGCAAGGCAGGGGGCCAGGAGATCTGGACACTGAAAATAATAGGTTTCTGGTCCTGTTAGGACAATAAGACAGGGTTTGCAAATGGTGGACAAAAATCGTCTTAACTTCAATTGTAATATTTTTTTTCCTTGGAAATATAGAAGTTGTACATTTTAAAATTTATATTTGAATCAAAATGTGGTTTTGAGTTAGTGTGTTAATGTAATTAGTTTGTGTTTGTCATTACTATACTGTATATTGCCATGTTACCAGAATTTGTAGCTGAAGTTTAAGACTAGTTGTGTTTTTTATGATTATTGCCCATATGTTGATTGTTGATTGATTGTATACAATGTATAATTTGAAATACATATTTTTCAGGTGTGAATGTGTATTTTCAGAATAAATTTCTAAACCAAATCATTGGCTTGGTTTACTTGTTTCTACACCTACAAAACCTATCTGATGTATAATAGACCTCTAACCATATACGTATAACAGACCTCTAAAGTTATCCGTATAATAGACCTCTAACCATGTATGTATAATAGTCCTCTAAAGTTATCCGTATAATAGAACTCTAACCATGTATGTATAATAGTCCTCTAAAGTTATCCGTATAACAGACCTCTAACCATACACGTATAATAGTCCTCTAAAGTTATCCGTATAATAGACCTCTAACCATGTATGTATAATAGTCCTCTAAAGTTATCCGTATAATAGAACTCTAACCATATACATATAATAGACCTCTAAAGTTACCCGTATAATAGAGCTCTAACCACATATGTATAATAGACCTCTAAAGTTATCCGTATAATAGAGAGGACAGCTCCGTCACGTCTTTTACGATGCTGCTTTTTTTCCCTTGCGTTTTTCTCTTCTTCCCACGTTCTCTCTCTTCACTGCCTTCGCCTCCGCTCTGTTTCACTTCAGTCTTTCACTCTTGCTTCCTTCCAATAAGGACGGAGCTGCGGGAGAAAGGGCGCTATAGAGGATCGCTGTGGATAGCTGCTGCTGTGCTTTGACACCTGAGCTCCGTGGAAAACGATCTCAATACAATTCTGAAAAACGCGACTCCCAGAACGCCAGCCGAACAAGTCTCCACAGCCGAAGCGCTGTGTCTCTTTTCAGCTGGCGATAAACCTTTTCTCGATCCTTTGCGGACTTGTAAAACTGTTCATGATCAGAATAAAAAATGCTCACGCTAATACACAAGCACCCATGTCTCGCCAAAGCTGACAAATGAACAGACGGAAAAGCCGCACTGCACACATGAACAGGGGAATGAGCGAGCGAGCAGGGACAATGCACCTCCTGCGCTTAAGAGCTTACAGCACCTGGTATTCCCAGCCAGTCTCCCATCCAAGAACTAACCAGGCCCGTCCCTGCTTAGCTTCCGAGATCAAACGAAATCAGGCATGCTCAAGGGGGTGTAGCCGTAAGCGAGAATAGGGCTCACTGGCACCCTTCTTATAGAGAGGACAGCTCCGTCACTTCTTTTACGACGCTGCTTTTTTTGATTGTTTTGTGATTTTTTGCGATCTACCGGGTTGATTGCATACTTGATCTTGTGGTTTTCTGTGGTAAAACTGTGATTTCGTACTTAAAAGTAATACTCTTTTAAGTTTAACGATGGTTACTAAAAGGTCTGAATTCGAGTCGCTAGTAAGCATTCTCTCTAGCAGCGACAAGTCTGACCACGATCTCCGCCATATCTCCATCAGCAGAGAAGTTAGGAGAATAAACCTCCATTCTGTGAGAGAGCTAGCAAAGGACATGGAGAGATTTGACCCTGCAGTGTCAGAGAATAATATCGAGAGTTATATTCAGGACCTCAGGTATAACCTGCAGTACCTGCCAAACGCCACAGAACAGGAGAAAGTGTTTCTGGTCAGGAAAACTACCAGCAGAGCTGTACATGAGTGGATGGCTAGGCAGATGAAAGAAGTCTGTAATGACTTTGAACAGCTTTGTCATGCACTTATCGAGGAATACAGTGCGTTTATTGACCCGACAGCTGCGATAGCCGCCGCCCTTAACATTAAGCACGAGAGAGCAGAGTCCCCCCGCGAATATTACGAGAGACTTAGATGAACTTATTTTGCAGGACGAAATGATGAGGGTTGCGAGGAGAACACACATTTCAAGGGTTTATTCATCGCGAATCTCCACCCGTCAGTCAGAAAGATGATCTTAATGCATACAGATGCACAGACCATGAAAATGACTGATATTAAGAGATTCGTGCAGAAAGCCCGAATGGGAGTATGATGTCCAAAGTCGCTCTGAGCAAAAAGCTGCTAAAGCAACTGTATTCGCCGTCAGAGCCAGCAGGGTTAATTCCCCCCTGCTCGAAGGAGCACAGGCTCCTGAGCTGGCTAATCCCCGTTCCAAAGCAGGCACGCAGGACCGCACCCAGCATCCTAAGTGCCATGAGAACACCGGGGGAGGGAAAGGGCTAGAAAAAGCTGAACAAAAAGATTCAGTAGCCGCCCGCCTGGCCAGGCTTGAACAAGCTTTATTAGGACAGGGACAACCGCTCCCCAAGGCTGCCGGAAGCGTGAATGAGCTGATACTCTCCACTGGAGGAGGCGGAGACCCGCCCCCTCTCCCTCCATCAGTCTATCTGATTGAGCAGAAGGGTTTCTGCCTGGATGAGGTCAGTCACTCCCAAGCGAGTGCTGACTCCACCCCTGAAGTCACAGAGCAGGCAGTAAAACACAGAGGAAAAGCAGGAAGCTTTTACCTCAAGGCTGCCATGGGAGATGTCTTACCCAGTGAGACACTGATTGACACTGAGGTTGAAAGGTGTTTGATGTCACACGGCAAGCTCAAACGGGTAGAAAAAGAAAAGGGCATGCGACTCAGAGAGGAACCTTTGGTGGATCACCTGAAAGGCAAGGTGTGGAAACAGGTCAAGACTCCTAAGCCTTCTGTACAGAAGGAAAGGGGGGCCAAGAGGCAGACTGTGCTCACACAGTGCCCACCGAACACAGAAGCCTATGTGGAGATTCCTTCTGTTCCCTCTGGACAAGAAATAAAAATATTTTCTTGTTCCCCGGATCTACAAGGAAGTCGTGTCCCGGCTGAGGTCACAACAGCCTCCATGCCACAGGAGCGGTGCTCCAAGCAGCCGCCTGATCCACCAGGTAAAGCAAACCCCTTTTACATCCCTAAAGGGGAGCAGATCTCCCCACTTGGTGATGAAAAGGAGCTTTCCCTGTGCACCTTGGCACCCAAGAGGGGTCAGGACCACCACCCCGCAGTGGTGGAAGGGATCCAGATGGCAGGAGAGCAGGTTGGTGATGTAGCCCTCACCCTTAGCCCTGAGAGGTCCTCTATCAGTGAGGATCTGCTTGAGCAGCTGTCACAGGGCCACCACCAGGTGCCCCTGGTGCAACATTCACAGGTTAGACAGGAGGTCCAGCTGGACGCTGAGACTACTGCGCTGTGGACACACCTGATCCCAGATGCCAATTCCCTCTGCTGTGACCCAGGGAACCTGCAGTCAGGTAACATTATTTCTCACAACTACCGGGTAGTGAGTGAGACTGACCTGATTGTTCCTGCCTCAACGGCAGGGTTGCCAACACACCCAGTCCCCAGGAAGGGACAGGGAATGAAAGCCGAGCCGGTTTTCTTACAGCCACCAGCCCAGTCTGTCAGTCTGAGTCTGACCAACAGTGGTTCAGCCAGACTGGAGCTGGATGGTCAAGCCACCCGCCTGCCAGTGCAGGACATCGCAAAGAGGGGTGTCAGAATCCCTGCCTGCACTGACATGGGCCTGGTGGGTGATAGTAAGTTCAAAGACAGTGAACTAGCTATCCCAGTGCTGGGGCAGCTCCCTGAACCCCTAGCGAGGGAAGGGGGGAGCGAGCAGGTGTCCTACACCCACGCCCAGCTAACGATTGTAAACATGCCGATAGAGGGATTCCTCAATCAGGAAGGGTGCAGGGTGGACCTGAACAGTGAGAATGGGGTAACAATCCCAGATCACTCAGGTGCTCCAGATGACCACTCAGCCGAGGGTCAGGCATGCTCCACCGCTGCACCACCCCCTGCAGGGTTCCTAGAGCACAGGCATGAACAAATCGAAAAAGCAGATACCCTGGAAAAGGAGGAGCAGCATCAGCAGCTGCGTCAGATCTCCCCAGATTTCCAGGATGTTGGTGCCCAAGATGCCACAAGGCATACTGAGAAAGACACCATGTACACGCTGCGCCAGCTTAGAAAGGCAACAGTCACTCAGAAGGAGATGACTGGGATCAGCCACCCGAAAAGACTGTTGGGAGGACTGATTGCTGCCGCCACTGTTGCACTTTTGCTTTTTCTGGTAGGTTTGTGTGCTACTGGCACTCTCACCCTGACTGCCCCAAGAAGGCAGGTGTCAGAGATGCCAGAGGGTAGTGACAGACTGTATCGACAGCAGCAAAGGCTGGAAAGCTTAGGGAAAACCCTACAGGCAACTTTCTATGCAACAGGGTTAAACCTTATCCCCCAACCAGTGGACATGATTGCCAGTGTTATACAGTGGGTTTATGCTTGTGTGCAACAGGCCAGAATGTTGACACAAGACCTGTTAAGAGAGTTTAGTGCCACTGTAGCCAGTCTAACCACGGCACAATTCCCAACCCACTTGATTCCACTCTTCTCAGTAGAGGAGTATGTGACATTAACCCCATCGCTCATAGCTCACCCAGAAGGCAATCCAAGATTGAATTTGGTTCCAAATCTTGAGATGGGTATGGGTACCAAAGCTATCCATTGGCTGTGTCTAAATGATTCACCAATGAAGGGTGTAAAGCTACTAACGAGCAGAGGGAGGTTAATGAACCCCATGAAGAGCAGGTGGGAAGTAAATGGCTGGTCAACACACCACATTTAACTGTCACCATGACTTGTGACAGGCATGATACAGCTAACTAATAAAACAGTTCCTGCAAGTTCCCGAGGAGGCCATAGTACAGCTTGGTGACTTAACACTGTACTGTCTAGAACCAGACAATATAAGACCAAACTTGAGGTCATGGATGCCTTCAGGTGCCACACTATTGAATTGGATAGAAATCCAAGAAACACTAAGCCCTGAAGAGGTACAGGTAGTTAGTTTGCTTTAATGGAACAAACCTCCAAACCACCCTAGCAGATACCCAACACAGGTGTCGTGGTTTATCGAGGGGCTGGGAACAGAAACTGGTGTTATTGTAACACTGCTGCCGGGTAGCTGGATCATGACTGACAGTGTACTCTGAATGCTGTACTCTCACATCAAGATGTACTCCGGGTAGCACGAATGAGTCAAAGGTAGCATGTCAAAAGAAAGGAAGTTACTTCTTCCCAAATATCTGCCTACAGAGGTATCAGATATTGACAGTGAACTTCCTGATGTGTAATTCCTAGACTGAGATAATGTCTCCTGCCGTGTTTATACATACTCCTGATGTTATTCATCATGTTTGTTCCCAATGCTGGTTCCAGTATGAATTCTCGAGGAGTAATGTGGACATTTAATATTAATGTTCTAATGACAAGGGACATCACTTAACTCTGTTTTGTTTTGAAGGCAACAACGCCTCAGGACCTCTTGACCTTCAAAAAGGGGGGATATGTAGCGGCAATGCTTGTTAATAAGACAGAATTAAGTGTTTCTGAGCTTCCCAAATGAGGCCCCATTTCTCTGTTCATCTCTGTGGTGCAGCCACAGAGAGACCATTAGGGTGATTTAAGGTCCTAGGACAGCTCCCAAAGGGGGATGCACTTAGCTAAGCCTGGCTATCATGATCAATGGTCATCCATTGGCGCCTATCTGTCTAGGGAGTGCCAGATGGACATCTGGACTGCATTCCTAGGTGTCAGGAGTAAGTGACTCATATCTCACCTTGATCAACCAATCAGGGACTGGTAGGGCCCTACCAGTAACCCACGTGGGACTCTGATGCCCATGGAACTTTCAGCCAATGAACGAGCTGAAGTTCCTCCAGGTAAAAACAGGCAACACAGAGGGCCTGAGAGACTATTCTGTGGACTTTTCTAAAGGGAAGTCAAAGGAGAATTCCAGGGCAGGACAGCCCAAGAGCAGAAGGCTCCCAAGGGCAGGACATTCTCGCAGCGCGCCTCCTGACCATCCTGAGACTCAGCCCGGACAACCACGGAACGGCCAGTGTGTCCGAGTGCCAGAACTTTCCTTTGTTCTAAGAGTCTAGAGCGGAGGTTGCCAGAGAGTAACCAGAGGATCCACCCGAGGTTAGCACCAGCAGAAGGCCTCGTGAACAGGTCGGAACTGTGGACAGCTGAATCACTATTCAGAACTAGCTTCACCAGGAACGAACTGGTCCTCTTCCTGACTTGCTTGGACCCACAGTCATCTTTTCTCCTGTGCGCAAGCTTTGCTAGTTAAAGCCAAAACTAACTAGCTGGTCTTCAGAGAGCAGCGCAGAGCATCAGCAGCGCACCGTCGCAAGCCGCACAGCACAGCCTGGCACCGAGCCAGAGAGCGCAGATTGGACAGCAACAGCCTGCAACTGTTTCTTTGAGTCCGCAGGAGATCTGAATCCCCAGAGATTGGATGAGTATTCAACTTCAATGCATTACTGCTCGAGAATTCAATTGTTATCCCAACCAGTTGATACCAATTTAATTCCTAAGAGTTATGTCCTTGTTTTGAGTATCTAATGTAGAAGTTATAACCAAGTTCATTTACGAAACGGTCTAAATGAATGATATACTGAACGTATGTCCTCTTGATATATGTAACTCTTTGTAACTGACTGAATATATACCTTTTGTATTCTGATAACCCTCTCGATAAGATCTGTTAGGTTTACATGCATATTCTATGTATTAATAAATGTATCCTCGTGTATTAGTACCTGTGTGTGTGCGTTGTTTGAGTTATATCGCATGGTTGGATTCTAAGGCCATCAAAAGAATCATTTTGTGATTTACTGCTACAATTAATAATTGTCCCAGTAAATGCCCAAACCCTACAGAACTGGTGCCTTCAGAGAGCACACTACACAGGGGTGGGATGTCAGAGCCATATGACATTGCTTTACACAGCGAGTGGCGGGGGTGGGATGTCAGGGCCTGACGATACTTCTTTACGCAGAGAGTGGCGGGGGTGGGATGTCAGGGCTTGACGACACTGCTTTACGCAGAGAGTGGCGGGGGTGGGATGTCAGGGCTTGACAACACTACTTTATGCAGAGTGTGGAGGGGTGGGTGTCAGGGCCATACGACACTTCTTTACGTAGAGAGTGGTGGGGGTGGGATGTCAGGGCCATATGACACTGCTTTACACAGAGAGTGGCGGGGTTGGGATGTCAGGGCCTGAAGATACTGCTTTTCGCAGAGAGCGGAGGAGGTGGGATGTCATGGTTATACGACAGTGCTTTCCACTAAGAGTGGTGGGGGTGGGATGTCAAGGCCATAAGACACTGCTTTATGCAGAGAGTTGAGGGATTGATGTCAGGGCCATACGACAGTGCTCCACTCAGGCCTCTGCTTGAATTTGTACTCCTCTCTCTCCCTACCTCTGCCTCTCCCTCTCTCTACCTCTCTCCCTACCTCTCCCTTTTCCCCTCCCTACCTCTCTCCCTACCTCTACCTCTCCCTCTCTGTGGGCAAGCAGGGGGCGCTCACCCTGCGGTCTGTGTGGGTCCTAATGCCCCAGTATAGTGACGGGGGACATGATCTGGCCCACCAGCGACGAGCAGGTTACCAGATCTAGACAAAGGGGGCAACTCTTAGTCATATGAGCTTAGTCACACATCGCAGCGATTAAAAAAACAAAACAAACATATTATGTCTGGAACTAACGACTTTTTTTTCCTACATTGAAAGTCTCTTTCCCGGGTGATTTTCTAGCGCGACTGGGGCTCTTCATTTCTCCTCGGTGTCTCATCGTGGGCGGTTTTGAAACAGACCACAGAACCTGCCGCTGCAGTGCTCTCGGTTAGGGGCTCTCATCCTGCATCACCAATCTTCCACAGGAGGGACAGAGCTGGATTTCTGTCTGAAAATAAACTCCAGAGTGAGAGAGAGAGCAGAGAGGGGTAGGGAGAGGTAGAGAGAGGTAGAGCGTTAGAGAGGTAGAGAGAGGGAGAGAGGTGGAGGGCGAGGGGGAGGGAGAGAGGTGGAGAGAGAGGGGGTTAGGGAGAGAGGGAGAGGTAGAGAGAGGGAGAGGTAGAGGTAGGGAGAGAGGTAGGGAGGGGAAAAGGGAGAGGTAGAGAGAGGGAGAGGTAGAGGTAGGGAGAGAGAGGGAGGAGGAGTACAAATTCAAGAAGGAGAAAATCCACAACACAACACAGGCGTCGGCATGCGTGGGCTACAAAAGGAACAAGTAAAATGTTTCTTCCGGGCTGAAAAGAGAAGGAAGGAAAACACACCGTTGCGGCGCTACGACACGAAGACGCCGAGCCAGTTGAGCACAGCAAACCCAACCTGTTCTCACAAGTTGCTTGCACTTCAGGCGAAATAAAAGCTGCTGAGATAAATCAGGAAAGCGGTAACTATTAGGACTACTCACTGTTCCTCAGGCTGGGACAGGAGATCCCACACTGTATTATTGTTATTTAGAGACAGGCTCACTGTCTGTTCCTCAAGCTGGGACAGTGGATCACACACTATATTATTATTACTAAGAGACAGGCTTACTTTCTGTTTCCCAAACTGGAACAGGAGATCACACACTGTATTATTATTATTGAGAGACAGGCTCACTGTGTCTTCGGTTGGGCTGGGACAGTAGATCACACACTGTATTATTATTACTGAGAGACAGGCTCACTGTCTGTTCCTCAGGCTGGGACAGGAGATCACACACTGTATTATTATTATTGAGAGACAGGCTCACTGTCTGCTCCCCAGGCTGGGACAAGAGATAACGCACTGTATTATTATTTAGAGACAAACTCACTGTCTGTTCCTCAGGCTGGGACAGTAGATCACACTGTATTATTATTATTGAGAGTCTGGCTCACTGTTCCCGAGGCTGGGACAGAAGATCCCACACTGTATTATTATTATTTAGAGACAGACTCACTGTCTTTTCCTCAGTCTGGGACAGGTGGTCACACACTATATTATAATTGCGAGACAGGCTCACTGTCTGTACCTCAGGCTGGGACAGGAGATCCCACACTGTATTATTATTATTAATATTATTTAGAGTCTGGCTCACTGTTCCCCAGGCTGGGACAGGAGATCCCACACTGTATTATTATTATTGAGAGACAGGCTTACTCTCTGTTCCTCAAGCTGAGACAGGACATCCCATACTGTATTATTATTGATTGACAGGCTCACTGTTCCTCAGGCTAGGACTGGAGATCACACACTGTATTATTATTATTGAGAGACAGGCTCACTGTCTGTTCCTCAGGCTGGGACAGAGGATCACACACTGTATTATTATTATTATTTAGAGACAGGCTCACTGTCTGTTCCTCAGAGCTGGACAGGAGATCCCACACTGAATTATTATTATAGAGAGACAGGCTCACTGTATGTTCCCCAGGCTGGGTCAGGAGCTCACATAGTATTATTATTATTATGAGAAAGTCTCACTGTCTGTTCCTCAGGCTGGGACAGGAGATCATACACTGTATTATTATTATTGAGAGACAGGCTCACTGTCTGTTCCCCAGGCTGGGAGAGGAGATAACACTATATTATTATTGAGAGACAAACTTACTGTCTGTTCCTCAGGCTGGGACAGTAGATCACACTGTATTATTATTATGATTAAGAGTCTGGCTCACTGTTCCCCAGGCTGGGACAGGAGATCCCACACTGTATTATTGTTATTTAGAGACAGGCTCACTGTCTGTTCCTCAGGCTGGGACAGTAGATCACACTGTATTATTATTATTAATATTATTGAGAGTCTGGCACACTGTTCCCCAGGCTGTATTGAGAGAGAGGCTCACTGTCTGTTCATCAGACTGGGACAGGAGATCCCACACTGAATTATTATTATTGAGAGACTTGGCTTACTCTCTGTTCCTCAGGCTGAGACAGGAGATCATACTGTATTATTATTATTGAGAGACAAGCTCACTGTTCCTCATGCTGGGACAGGAGATCACACTGTATTATTATTATTGACAGATAAACTCACTGTTCCTCAGGCTGGGACAGGAGATCACACACTGTATTATTATTATTATTTAGAGACAGGTTCACTATCTGTTCCTCATGCTGGGAAAGGAGATCACACACTGTATTATTATTGCCAGATAAACTCACTGTTCCTCAGGCTGGGACAGTAGATCACACTGTATTATAATTATTGAGAGTCTGACTCACTATTTCCCAGGCTGGGACAGGAGATCACACACTGTATTATTATTATTGAGTATCTGGCTCACTGTTCCCCAGGCTGGGACAGGAAATCACACACTGTATTATTATTATTGAGAGAAAGGCTCACTGTCTGTTTCTCAGGCTGGAGCAGGATATCACACACTGTATTATTAGTATTGAGAGACAGCCTCAGTGCTCCCCAGGCTGGGACAGGAGATCACACAGTGAGTCTGTATCTCAATACTAATAATACAGTGTCTGTTCCTCTTGCTGGGACTGGAGATCACATACTGTTCTATTATTATTGAGAGACATGCTCACTGTCTGTTCCTCAGGCTGGGACAGGACATTCCACACTAGGTTATTATTATTGAGAGACAGGCTCCCTGTCTGTTCCTCAGGCTAAGACAGGAGATCACACACTGGATTATTATTATTGAGAGACAGGCTCACTGTCTGTTCCTCAGGCTGGGACAGGAGGTTTAGTGTTTGCAGGCGGCGGCTCCCCGTGCCCTGTCTGTGTGTCGTGCCCAAGAGCTCCTGGGAGGAAGAGAGAGCCCTCCCACTCGGGGGCTTTTCCACGGTCTGTGTGAGGGGGGCGGGTGTGTCCAGCAGCTTATCGAGCGGAAGCCTGGGGCGGCGGAGAGCTGTGATTGTTCCATTCTCCGACCACTCTCGGTGTAAACAAGTCCCTGCTGGTCTCTGCTTGAAATGCACTTTCCTGCGTTTGCTTTGGTGTAACTGGCTTCCCCTGCATGGGCGAATGTGAAGAAGATCCTTAGTAAGTCATTGAAGAAAACCGAGAAGAGGTCGGAGTGGCCTCTGTCGTTCATCAACGATCCAGTCAGGCAGTACTCCTCTGTAAAGCGCCGTTCGTTCACATCGATTGGCTTTTTTTTTGCCTTCATTCGTGCAAGTAGTAAAAGCAGACGCCACTATTTTGCCGTGACCTGGATTCAAACCGGGGTTGCTGTGGCCACAACGCAAAGTACTGATCACTATACGATCACAGCGAGTTACCGATACACACGTGGCAGGGCGGAAAAGGCTGTGCTCTCTTCGTGTGACATAATTCGGAAAAGTCCTGACGTTGCATTTCAACTGAGTCCCAGTATACATCGACCCTTCGACACTCTGAGTGACAACTCTCTTGCGTGTTTTCTCATATTTATGTAGTTTACTTGCATGATGCCGGGAACAGTGTGGTTGTTTGCTGCCATATGGTCTAGCGGTTAGGCTTCCTGGTTTTCACCCAGGCGGCCCGGGTTCGACTCCCGGTATGAGAACGTGTCAGTTTTGCCTCCTGCTTTCCAAAAGATCAGCACCGTGTACGAAGGAGCCGCTCGAACGTGCAAAACGTGCGAGAAGAGGGGGCGCTTGTTTCCAGCCGAAACTTCTCGCGTGTGAGACGAGCTGATCATCGCTGCAGGAGGTGGGAGGGTTACTCTGGTAGACAGGGCTGACCTTCGGCAATAGGATTTATACTCTCCAAGATGATATTTGCACTTTCTGGAGAGGCGATTTTCTCCACTTCAGTAGCCCGATTTCGTTGATTGCGTGGAGAGGGCTGTAGAATGTGGCGCCGCCTTTCCTGCTCCGTCCATGACAGGCGTGCTAGTCTCTGGAGAGAGAGCACGGTCCATCAGCGCACTCCAATAAAGGCACTGGAAGCAGCTGAATCGCATTGGCGAAGGTCAGCGCTGGGCCGCTGGGCACGTCTTACCACCGTTTCCGTAGTGTAGTGGTTCTCACGTTCGCCTCACACGCGAAAGGTCCCCGGTTCGAAACCGGGCGGAAACGGACTTCTTTTGTCGCCACGCACAAAAGGGGATTGGGGATTCGCCTAGCTCTGTGATCGAACCGACCCACTCACCTCTTAGTGTGGCGGGATCTGCACAGTGCATGTCGCAGCGCATCCTGCTTTCACTTCAATGCGCGTCCTGATGTACCCCGGTCTCCCGCGTGACAGGTGGGGACAGGTGACAGGTCCTATACTAACGATGAAGACATCGCTCTCTCCGACCCCCGGCATCGTGTCCGACCCACCGTGCTGGAAGCCGACGCGTGCTGTGATTCCTTTACGTAGCAGAAATGACAACCGAGGAGCCGAGAGATCATTTCAGCATTTCGCGTCTGAACAGAAAACACAAACCACCAACTCGGAATGACTTGCCTTTGACGCTTATCAAAGCATTCTTTGTGCATCGAACAGACCCACTCACCTCTTAGTTTGGCGGGATCTGCACAGTGCATGTCGCAGCGCTTCCTGCTTTCAATTCAATGTGCTTCCTGATGTCGAGTCGTGTGCCGTGCGGAGGCTCTGAAAGCGAGAGCAATGAAAAGGTGCACGACGCTGTGAAAGAAAACAGAGAAGTGAAAGGCAGTCCTTTCTTTAAGGAGGTGAAAGAAAAGCTACTCCCCGTCAGGGAATTGAACCCTGGTCTCCCGCGTGATAGGTGGGGATACTTGCCACTATACTAACAAGGAAGACATCGCACACTCCGACCCCCGGCATCATGTCCCGACCCATCGTGCTGGAAGGTGACGCGTGCTGTGATTCCTTTACGGAGCAGAAATGACAACCGAGGAGCCGTGAGATCATTTCAGCATTTCGCAGCAATTCAGCATTTCGAAAACAGAAACGACCAACTCGGAATGACTTGCTTTTGACGCTTTTCAAAGCGTTCTTTGTGCACGACGACTGTGCCATCTAGCAGATACAAATGGGTTGTACAACTTTGAACTAGCAAATGGAAGAGAGCTAAGTCCCCTCTCTTTTAGCCCAGGTTCGATCTGTCTCCCAGAATCACCAGGGCACACACACACACTGTCTTGTTTCTCGTACACGTATAGTGTAAAAATGAAGAACCCAGGACGAAGATTTGACACTCGAAGAAACTCTTTATTATTTCACCTGTAACTCTGAACCAGTTAGCTCCTAAATTCACTATGACCTGTGACCCTGAGCAACCGTTATTCCCCGCTCAGCCCTCCATCAATCAACATGCAGTTTCACTGCTGACGCACACAAATATTACACCTTCTCCAGCTGTTATGAATCGCCTCTCTTCAAAGCCCGGTGTGTTTTTTTTGGAGATGTTATATATTTTAGAAAGAGCACTGTGACGTCAGAGACACCAGCCAGAGCGCCGGGTTCAGAGAGCGAGACCGCGGGAGGCGCGCAGACCGCACTGCGGAGAGTTATTGATCACTTATCTAGCGACAACCTATTAATTCAACTGAAGAACCATAGAATTAACGATTAACTTCACTGATTGGTGAGTACTGATTCTTTTCCCGTTCTTGACCCTGTTTTAAATATCTAGAAAACGGTCAATACCGCCTGGATCGATCAATTACAGTACCATAGTGCGTTTAGTGTTAATAATGTTCAATCCGAAATTAAAAAATGGTTATTCAAATTATTATTTAGGAATTTTATCCTAGAGCTAGAGAATTATATTCCAAGTTGATAAATTTGTTTAAGTAACAGTTGAAATGCATTTTCCGTTTGTTTACAAATCATAAGAATGGTAACCATGGCGACACGCGCCACGCGCCACGTCACTGTGCCCTGCTAGGCGTCTCGCCTTCGTCACAAAGAGCAGTGTGACGTTACGGACAGCTACTAATACTAATGCTAGTGTATTCCTGTTAATATTAGTGAGAGTACAACTGGTAGTTTTAATATTAATGCTAGTGTTCATGTGAGTATTAATAATGATAGCGCTACTGATAGTTGTAATGCTAGTATTCATGTAATATTAGTGCTTATTATAGATTTACTGTTAGACTATTTGCACTAGTAGTCATGTTAGTTTTAGTGGTAGCATTACTGTTATTATAAGTATTAGTAGTGTAGTAGTAACTTTGTGTTATTGTTAGTAATAATGATAGTGTTAGTCATAGTGATAGTGTTACTGGTATTTTTATTAGTGTTTGTTATAGTGTAACTGTAGGTAAGAGTGGTGTCCGTCATTGTGTGAGTTTGTGTCTGTGAGTATGTGTACTGTCTATGTGTGATTCTGTAAATGTGTGCGTATCAGTGTGTGAGTGTGTATCTCTGAGTGTAGTGTCTACAGTATGTGTGTGTCTGTGAACGTGTGCTAGTTTGTATTTGTGCATGTATGTGTCTGATTGTGTGTATAAATGTGTATGGTGTTAGTCAGTATGTGTAGTGTCTGTGTGTGTGAATGTGTGTCGGTGGGCTTGGGCTCCAATGTTGTGTCTGATAGAAGTGACCCATCAGCAGGTGTTGAGGTCCAGAGCTGCTTGCAAATGGAATCACTTTCTAGAGTCCAGACCAATGTCTACAGAGCTGTGAGTGCTCTGTTTTTATCACTATTAGTAGTAATGACAGCAGTAATAGTAGCAGGAGTATTAGTATCAGAATTAGTATTAGAATCTGAAGTCATGGTCGTAGTAGTAATGGTAGTAGTGGTAGTAGCAGTTGTTTCAGTGGCAGCAGTATTAGTAGCAGTAACAGTACTACTAGTAGCTTTAGAAACATTAGTAGTAGCAGTAGGAGTAGCTGTAGTAGCAGTAGTAACACTAGAACCATGAGCAATAGTAACAATAGTAGTAGTAGTTATGCTGTATTTAAAATCTTTAGTTCAACAATATAGTAGAGCTGTGTTGGAGCCTCACTTTAATAATTGCAGCAGCAGGAGCAGAAGAGCAGGAGTCAAACAACAAAAAGAAACAGTAGTACTAGTAGCTTTAGTAGTAGTAGTAAAATATCACTAGTTGCTGTTGTATCAGTGGCAGCAGTAGTAGTAGCTGTCATAGTTGTAGTAGCAGTATTAGTGGTAGTAATAGCAGCAGTAGTATTTGTTGCAGCTTCACCATAATAACTACAGGAGCAGAAGAGCAGGAGTCTGTTTCAAAGTATTAAAAAACAACAAAATTATTAACTAGAAACTATCAGTTCTTGTTAATACAGCTGAACATCTGTGATTTAAGGCCACAATTCCTGCTGGGCTAGCATGAAAAAATGTCATATAATGATATGAAAGCATATTTTTAGAGAGGGACATATTATCTTCAGTAAAACTGCACTATCTCTTCACTCCCCTGTCTTTAGGAAATGGGCCTGTTTCGACAGAGCTTTACTGGAGCTGCAGGTCAGACTGTGCAGTGAGTTTGTGGTTTGTGCAGTGCAGTGTGATGAGGTATACAGGAATACAGCGCTGTACAGAGACACACAGGGAGTCCAGTCAGAGCTCTATTGCTGTACAGTGAGACACACAGTGGAGCCCAGTGCTCAGAGCTCTAGTGCTGTACAGAGACACACGGGGAGTCCAGTCAGAGCTCTGTTCCTGTACAGTGAGGCACACAGGGGAGCCCAGTGTTCAGGGCTCTACAGGGTGACAGGTCTTCTACCCACACAGCTGTCTCAGGGCTCTAACAGCTCTCTCAGTGTGTCTTTCAGGGCTGAACAGGAGGGGCTATTCCTGTCAGAATGGAGGCTGACTCTTAGAGCTCCAGAGTCAGTATGAGGAGAAGCTCCCAGACCTGACTGCTGCCAGAGCCTCTGAGCCTGAGTGGCCATGAGCCCTGAGCTCCTCAGCAGCCGAGAAAAGCCTCCTGTCTCCTGTGGTCACAGTGTGGTTGAACACCCGCACTGTCTTCCTGCTCCTTCTCCTCTCTCTCCCACTTCCTGTCTCTCTCGCTGTGTGTGCTCTTATCTGTCCATCTCTCTCTCCTTTTCTCTCACTCTGACAGTCTGTGCAGAGTATCTGAATGGGATGTAACATTGATTGGCAAAGGAAAAGACTTCTCACAGGCAGAATAAAAAAATGTATCTCCTCTCAGTCAGATTCACAGCTCAGACTCACACACAGAGCATTGGATCCCTCAGTACTTTACCAAAACTCCTACCTCCTGGACAGACAGAAGCTCATCTCCATCCTTCTCTTTATCCTGACAATCTGAGTTCTTCAGTTGAATTGTATTCTAGATATTAAAAACAGGGTCAAAATGGGAAAATAATTCATTCTCACCAATCAGTGAAGTTAATCGATGATTCTATGGTTCTTCAGTTGAATTAATTGGTTGTGAGTATTGCCACTCTTACCAGTGGTATTATGATTCTCAGCAGCAGCAGACCAATGGTTGTGTCTACAAGAGTGACCAGTTGACCAGTCTGTAGCTCTGAGCAGTGGGACTCAGATCACACAGAAGACCTGTCTGTGTGTGATTCCACACCAGCCCTGGGATACAGCGTCTCCCACACATCTCTCGCAGACTGTCTTATAAATATACAGTTAAACAGAGTCTGATAACAGTTATACAGTTAATTAAATCATCAAACCGGCTGAGGAGCTGAGAGCTCGGTGGGAAATAAAACCAGGAGATACTCTTCAACCTTCAGGATCAGGTGTCTGATCCTCCTGGCTTCTATTCTGTGGAGATTCGTTTAAAATGCTTAAAAGAGCTCATTACAGGGACTTGTGCCCTTTCTCTTCTCCTCTCCGGGAGTATGCTATACAATTATTTTAGTCTGTGAAGTAAACTATTTTTTTTGGTTTAATGAATTTTATTCCTTGGTTCGTAGCTCTCCATTTCCAGCTATTACGAATCGCCTTTATTATTGGAGAGTTTATATCTGTATGAAAAGCCCCCTGGGCTCCGGACAGGAGTCTCCTCCAGCGGAGACATGTCTGCTCCGTCAGAAAGAGCGCTGTGACGTCATGGACACCAGCCAGAGCACCAGGATCAGAGAGCGAGACCGCGGGAGGCGAGCGGAGCGCACGGAGGAGAGTTATTGATCACTTATCTATCGACAACTAATTAATTCAACTGAAGAACCGTAGAATAATCGATTAACTTCATGGATTGGTGAGTACTAATACTTTTCCCGTTTTGACCCTGTTTTTAATATCTAGAAAACAGTCAATAGAGCCTGTATCGATCAATTACCATAGTGCCTTTAGTGTTAATAATGTTCAATCCGAAATGAAAGAATTATTATTCAAATGTTTGTTTAGGAATTGTATGCTAGAGCTTAAAAATTATGTTCCAAGTTGATAAATTTGTGTAGGTAACAGTTTAAATGCATTTTTCCACTGTTTACAAATCATCAGTATGGTAACCACAGCAACAGGCGCCACGTCACTGGCCGCGGCTAGGTGTCTCGCCTTCGTCACAAAGAGCGGTGTGACATCACGGACTGCAACTAATACTAATATTAGTGTCTTCATGTTAAAATTAGTGTGAGTACAATCGGTAGTTTTAATATTAATGATAGTTTTCATGTGAGTATTCATGATGATAGTGCTATTGATTGTTTTAATGCTAGTATTCCTGTTAATATTAGTGATAATTACAGAGATAAGGTTAGATTATTTACACTAGTAGTCATGTTAGTTTTAGTAATAGCATTACTGTTATTATTAGTATTATTAGTGTAGTAGTATTTTGTGTCAGTGTTAGAGAGGATGATAGTGTAAGTCTTAGTGATAGTGTTACTGTTGCAATATTAGTGGTATTTGTATTAGTGTTATTTATAGTGTACTTGTGAGTGCTTCCTGCTTTTACTTCAACGCGTGTCCTTATGTCGAGTCGTGTGCCGTGCAGAGGCTCTGAAAGCGAGAGCAATGAAAAGGTGCACAATCCTGTGAAAGAAGACACAGAGAAGTGAAAGGCAGTCCGATCCTCTAAGGAGGTAGAAGCAGAACTAGCAAATGTAAGACGGCTAAGCCCCCTCTCTTTAAGCCCAGGTTCGATCTGTCTCCCAGAATCACCAGGGCGCGCGCACACACACACCAGTACCGTTGAACTGTTCTGCTTCATTTCTAAGGGCTACTCAACATTCACTCTTACCCCGAGAAAAGAAAAGAGAGCGTCCGCAGCAACAACAGCTCGAGTCTAAGCAGCCCCCATCTCCCCTGCTCCGCTCTGCTCTGCTCTGCTCTGCGGCTCCTGCGGAGTGGAGTCCTACCTGGAGCCGTGTGGCAGGCGGTGGCTCCCGTCGCTCTGTCTGTGCGTCGTGTCCAAGCGCTCCTGGGAGGAAGAGAGTGCCCTGCCACTCGGAGGTTTTCCACGGTCTGTGTGAGGAGGGGCAGGTGTATCCAGTAGCTTATCGAGCGGAAGCCTGGGGCGTCGGAGAGCTGTGATCGTGCAGACTTTGAAGTGTCACCTCTTTGTCTGCTTTCCCACCCCCCCTCCGCCCAAGTTCTGGTCCAATCTGGCCTGGCAACCCCTCACACCTGCACGTGTCACAACCTAAGGTGTGGTCATGAGACACCCGTGGGGTGTTGTTCTGTTCTTGCTAATTGTTTCACAAGTCCACATGAGCAAGATGCGCTGGACAGAGCTCAGAGGGCGCAGCTGGGTGGCTTTCCTTCTGAGTGACGTTCCTGCAACACTCTCCCGCTCCTCTTGGTGTGCTCATGCCGCAACACAGGAAGGCTGGAGCAGGTGGCTGTGGGCTGTGTGCACCGCCGAAATAGCTCAGTTGGGAGACCAGGTGGAAAAAAACAGCCTCTTTTTGCACGCTCCCGTACTTCACAGAGGACTTGAGCCACCGGTCATTTGTTCCCAATGTATTTCCGGTGCCTTCATGCACTCTTGTACCAAACGCACGTACTTCTGTACGCGGAGCCGATCATTTGCAATTGGGCTGTGCCGACAGACCAGGAAGAGCTCTGTCGGCTCAAAAGCAGCGCAGCACCTGCGAGAACAACAGAAAGATTAGCATCCAGCGGGGGCCTCTTAGTGAGCCGAAAGTCTCATCAAGAATCGGCTCCAGCAACAGGGCTGGGCGCATTGTTCCATTCTCCGACCACTCTCGGTGTAAACAAGTCCCTCCTGGTCTCTGCTTGAAATGCACTTTCCTGCATTTGCTTTGGTGTAACTGGCTTCCCCTGCATGGGCGAATGTGAAGAAGATCCTTAGTAAGTCTTTGAAGAAAACCAAGAAGAGGTCGGAGTGGCCTCTGTCATTCATCAACCATCCAGTCAGGCAGTACTCCTCCTATTCTGCCAGGACCCGGAATCGAACCGGGGTTGTTGCGGCCACAACACAAAATACTGGCCACTATATGATCACAGCGAGTTACCGAGACAGAAACGGGGGTGGGAAAGGATGTACTCTCTTCGTGTGACACTAGTTGGAAAAGTCCTGACGTTGCATTTCAACTGAGCCCTAGTATACATCGACCCTTCGACACTCTGAGTGCCAACTCTCTTGTGTGTTTTCTCCACCAAGCAGGTCATGAAGGCAGCAATTACAGTTTGCTTACATGACGCACTCACAACATGGCTGTATGCTCCCATATGGTCTAGCGGTT
Source organism: Lepisosteus platostomus (assembly GCF_059453375.1). Classification (NCBI taxonomy): domain Eukaryota; kingdom Metazoa; phylum Chordata; class Actinopteri; order Semionotiformes; family Lepisosteidae; genus Lepisosteus; species Lepisosteus platostomus. The sequence continues at coordinate 64,848,293 of NC_142615.1, read as the reverse complement.
ACGATACCTGATCTTCACCCAGGTGGCCTGGTTTCAGCTCCTTGTATGAGAACGTGTCAGTTTTGCCTCCTGCTTTCCAAAAGATCAGCACCGTGTACGAAGGAGCCGTATTTAAACCACTCGATCATGTGCAAAACGTACGAGAAGAGGGGGCGCATGTTTTCAACCGAGGACCTCTCGTGTGTGAGCCGAACTGATCATCGCTGCAGCTCGGAAACCTGCAGGAGGTGGGAGGGGTGACTCTGGTAGACAGTGTTGACCTTCGGCAATAGGATTTATACTCTCTAAGATGATATTTGCACTTTCTGGAGTGGAGATTTTCTCCAGTTCAGTAGCCCGATTTTGTCGATTGTGTGGAGAGGGCTGTAGAATGTGGGGCCGCCTTTCCTGCTCCGTCCATGACAGGCATGCTGGGCTCTGGTGTGAGAGCGCGGTCAATCAGTGCACTCCAACATAAATACTGGAAGCAGCTGAATAGCTTTGGCGAAGCTCAGCGCTTGGCCACTGGGCACGAATTCCCATCGTTCTCTTTCTCAGCCCAAAACGCAAGCAAGACACCAGCAGCAGCCCCTGCATGTTTCCGTAGTGTAGCGGTTATCACATTCGCTGTGTGACTCTGTTGGTGAAGCTCTTCTGTGCCTAGACCTGTAGGAGGAGCTTCTCCCAGACAGCCCTGTCAGTCTCACAGTGCATATCCTCTCCCTGAGACACTGACACAAGGAGGGTCGGGACCTCAGTTTTCCGCCTCCCCCAAAGGACGGCGCCTGTTTGCGCGGTAGAGTGTCGCCATCAGGGTGCTGGGGCATAAGGAAGCCACATGGACCGCAGGGTGAGTGCTCCGTACTGGTCCCAGTAACACCTCTTGCAGGAGCAGCAGCAACCTGAGCTTTTCCGGGGGGAATCTCCCATCCGGGTGCCGGCTAGGCTCACACCTGCACTTGAAAAGGCCGACAAATGACTCGTTCCCGCCGGAGCTGAATGTACCTGCATGTGTCGTGTCGTCTACTTCCCCCGCCCCGCTGTGTTTGCTGTATTGTCTTTGAAGCCGGCCCCCGAGACGAGACGGGCTGTTCCCGTGCCCCAATTAACACTTTACAGGTGCCATTCCCCGGCATTGTGGCCATTGTCGGTGGTCACACGCGATAAGATAAGGTGGAGGAGGGCGGGGCATGCCCAGCGCCAGACATTCAAGGAGGGGGCTGTGCGAGGTGAGGTGAGGTGCGACACGCCGGAGCCCCGACGCTGCTAATGCGGAGCACTTGTTGAACTGGCATTGAAAGGACGTGTGCGCAAGGAGCGAGCCTTCCCTGCGGCGGAGCGTGGAAACTTTCTCCCCGTGCTGCAGGAGTTGTGTGCGCTGCAGCGGTGCCGAGAGAACAGCACAGAAGGCAGCAGGCTCCGGAGAGCGGGTAAGAGACAAACCTTGTGGGCAGGCGAGCAGGCCTGTTTTTTGGAAATTGCTGAAAAGGCTCCGGTGTTTGTTCGGTGTGTGGCAGGCGCACGACGCGAGCTTGTGTAGCGATCTACCGGTCTGGTGTTATGCAAATGAGGCCGAATTGCGTCCCGGGACATGCTGCGAATGCGCATTGGCGACTGCAGATGTGTAGGAAACGGCGCGCTCGTTTTCTCGTTTTGCCCACCCTTTTGAGTGTTAGTGTGGCGTGTGAGTGTGCGAAAGAGTGGGCCCAGCAGGAGGCGGTGGTGTGCGGGGCGAGGAGCTGGCCTAGGCTGCGCGCTTTGTGCTGTGGGTGCGGGCCGCTTGCAGGGGCTTGTACAGCTCATACTTACCTGGCAGGGGAGATACCTTGATCAAGAAGGAGGTTCACCCAGAGCGAGGCTCGGCCATTGCACTCCGGCTGTGCTGACCCCTGCGAATTCCCCAAATGTGGGAATCTCGACTGCATAATTTCTGGTAGTGGGGGACTGCGTTCGCGCTCTCCCCTGATGTGCTTGGTCCAATATCAGATACGGAAGAGTTATGACACCACGAGCTGCGATCGGATCCCAGTTCGAAAGGAGTCGATGCCACTGCTGGTTCCCGGTTTCTTTTAGTTAGAGGTCCGGAGAAGCATTTCAAGCTGGTTACGCTACTCCTTCCGGACATTCATTCCCTTTTCAAAGTCAGTCATTTTGCTGTAGTCTGCATTATTTAGGCTGATTATCGAGGTTAGCCTTTATTTGGTCATGGGAGCCTCGGTACTGTATGCTAATTCTCAAGACAGTTTCACCCGTTTTCTGATTGCTAGGTTCTGTACCAGTGCAGACATGTCAAACAGTGAATGGCTGTACCTCTATTGTATCCGTGCTCAATGAATGAAATCAGTAATAAATGAATATATGTATAGTTATACGAAAAACAAGTGGTTTATCGACTCATCTTCATTTGCAGATTTAGAGGCAGCTTCGATATTCGTTTTACAAATGGGTTTTTTTTTATATGGGTCACACACATGCCATAGCAAAAAAACATCTCTAGAGATGAGGCTATAGATCACCTTTCCATCCTCCAGGTTTTCCTCCCAAAACCTACGGTACCAACGGCGACCCCTGCTGGCCGAGAGAGCAAAAGCTTGCAGCACCTGGTATTCCCAGGCAGTCTCCCATCCAAGTACTAACCAGGCCCAACACTGCTTAGCTTCCAAGATCAGATGAGATCGGGAACATTCCAGGTGGTGTGGCCGCAAGCAAAAGCCATGGCGCCTGACTCGCTACTTGAAGCTGTGTGTGGCTGGGGCTCCGCGCCCCCCGAGCGGGACTGAAGGATCGTTCGTGTGCAGCTCTTTGGAAAGGAGCTTCTTTCCAAATCGCATTGTGTACCTGGATGTTGGCGAATGTGCTCCCTTGTGTTGACTTGTCCCGCACTGGAGGAGAACAAACAAACTGCTCGGAGGAGCACAAAGCAAGTCTTCACAAGACAAAAACCTCCAATGCACAGCACTCAAAACATTTCTGGGCTGTCGCGTGTTTATTTCAGCACATAAAGCGCACCAGTCCAACACGTCGGCCGGGCGCGCGGCACCTCCGCCCTCTTGTGGCCTTGCGGCGTCAGAGCAAGAGGCTCCTTCTCGCTGCCTTTCCGCTGTGTTGCAGAGCCCTGAGAGGGAACCTGGAGCGCACACTTTGTGGGGGGCGGGAGACCGCGTTCGCGCTCTGCCCCCGATCTCTTGCGCGAGTGCTAAATCTCACGGCGCCAGCCAGCGGCCAGGAGACAAGTGCATTATCGCGGGACAGGGGGGCCTCGTCATTGCTTGTTACATATGAGACGGGGATTAGGAGGAGACCCCGACTGATTGGTAAAGGGGAACACTAACACCAGAGTGACACCCCCGGCGTCTCTTTTTGAGAGACGCCCTGGGATTTCTTAATGGCCAAGGAGGGTCGGGACCTCGCTTTTAAGCCTCCCCAGAAGGACGGCGCCTGTTTGTGCAGCAGAGTGTCGCCATCAGGATGCTGGGGCATAAGAAAGCCACACAGACCGCAGGGTGAGCGCTCCCTACTGGTCCAAGTCACACGTCTTGCAGGAGCAGCAGCAACCTGAGCTTTTCCGGGGGGAATCTCCCATCCGGGTGCCGGCTAGGCTCACACCTGCTGGGCTGCCGTGGGTGAGTCCAGTCGAGAGTCGCAGGGTGAGATCTAGTCACCGGGGAGAAACGATACAAGCGAAGGATTACTCGGCTCCCAGCACTTGAAAAGGCCGACAAATGGCTCGTTCCCGCCGGAGCTGAATGTACCTGCATGTGTCGTGTCGTCTACTTCCCCCGCCCCGCTGTGTTTGCTGTATTGTCTTTGAAGCCGGCCCCCGAGACGAGACGGGCTGTTCCTGTGCCCCAATGAACACTTTACAGGTGCCATTCCCCGGCATTGTGGCCATTGTCGGTGGTCACACGCGATAAGATAAGGTGGAGGAGGGCGGGGCATGCCCAGCGCCAGACATTCAAGGAGGGGGCTGTGCGAGGTGAGGTGAGGTGCGACACGCCGGAGCCCCGACGCTGCTAATGCGGAGCACTTGTTGAACTGGCATTGAAAGGACGTGTGCGCAAGGAGCGAGCCTTCCCTGCGGCGGAGCGTGGAAACTTTCTCCCCGCGCTGCAGGAGTTGTGTGCGCTGCAGCGGTGCCGAGAGAACAGCACAGAAGGCAGCAGGCTCTGGAGAGCGGGTAAGAGACAAACCTTGTGGGCAGGCGAGCAGGCCCGTTTTTTGGAAATTGCTGAAAAGGCTCCGGTGTTTGTTCGGTGTGTGGCAGGCGCACGACGCGAGCTTGCGTAGCGATCTGCCGGTCTGGTGTTATGCAAATGAGGCCGAATTGCGTCCCGGGACATGCTGCGAATCCGCATTGGCGACTGCAGATGTGTAGGAAACGGCGCGCTCGTTTTCTCGTTTTGCCCACCCTTTTGAGTGTTAGTGTGGCGTGTGAGTGTGTGAAAGAGTGGGCCCAGCAGGAGGCGGTGGTGTGCGGGGCGAGGAGCTGGCCTAGGCTGCGCGCTTTGTGCTGTGGGTGCGGGCCGCTTGCAGGGGCTTGTACAGCTCATACTTACCTGGCAGGGGAGATACCTTGATCAAGAAGGAGGTTCACCGAGAGTGAGGCTCGGCCATTGCACTCCGGCTGTGCTGACCCCTGCGAATTCCCCAAATGTGGGAATCTCGACTGCATAATTTCTGGTGGTGGGGGACTGCGTTTGCGCTCTCCCCTGATGTGCTTGGTCCAATATCAGATACGGAAGAGTTATGACACCACGAGCTGCGATCGGATCCCAGTTCGAAAGTAGTCGATGCCACTGCTGGTTCCCGGTTTCTTTTAGTTAGAGGTCCGGAGAAGCATTTCAAGCTGGTTACGCTACTCCTTCCGGACATTCGTTCCCTTTTCAAAGTCAGTCATTTTGCTGTAGTCTGCATTATTTAGGCTGGTTATCGAGGTTAGCCTTTATTTGGTCATGGGAGCCTCGGTACTGTATGCTAATTCTCAAGACAGTTTCACCCGTTTTCTGATTGCTAAGTTCTGTACCAGTGCAGACATGTCAAACAGTGAATGGCTGAACCTCTATTGTATCCGTGCTCAATGAATGAAATCAGTAATAAATGAATATATGTATAGTTATACGAAAAACAAGTGGTTTATCGACTCATCTTTATTTGCAGATTTAGAGGCAGCTTCGATATTCGTTTTACAAACGGGTTTTTTTTTATATGGGTCACACACATGCCATAGCAACAAAACATCTCTAGAGATGAGGCTATAGATCACCTTTCCATCCTCCAGGTTTTCCTCCCAAAGCCTACGGCACCAACGGCGACCCCTGCTGGCCGAGAGAGCAAAAGCTTGCAGCACCTGGTATTCCCAGGCAGTCTCCCATCCAAGTACTATTCAGGCCCAACCCTGCTTAGCTTCAAAAACCAGACCAAATCAGGCGCGTTCAGGGTGGTGAGGACACAAGTGAAAGCAGAGGTGCCTGACTCGCTACTTGAAGCTGTGTGTGGCTGGGGCTCCGTGCCCCCTGAGCAGGACTGAAGGATCGTTCGTGTGCAACTCTTTGGAAAGGAGCTTCTTTCCAAATCGCATTGCGTACCTGGATGTTGGCGAATGTGCTCCCTTGTGTTGGCTTGTCCCGCACTGGAGGAGAACAAACAAACTGCATGGAGGAGCACAAGGCAAGTCTTCACAAGACAAAAACCTCCAGTGCACAGCACTCTGAAAACATTTCTGGGCTGTCGCGTGTTTATTTCAGCACATAAAGCACACCAGTCCAACACGTTGGCCGGGCGCGCGGCGCCTCCGCCCTCTTGTGGCCTTGCGGCGTCAGAGCAAGAGGCTCCTTCTCGCTGCCTTTCCGCTGTGTTGCAGAGCCCCGAGAGGGAACCTGGAGCGCACACTTTGTGGGGGGCGGGGGACCGCGTTCGCGCTCTGCCCCCGGTCTCTTGCGCGAGTACTAAATCTCACGGCGCCAGCAAGCGGCCAGGAGACAAGTACAATATCGCGGGACAGGGGGGCCTTGTCATTTATTGTTACATATGAGACAGGGATTAGGAGGAGACTCCGACTGATTGGTAAAGGGGAACACTAACACCAGAGTGACACCCCCGGCGTCTCTTTTTGAGAGACGCCCTGGGATTTCTTAATGGCCATGGAGGGTCGGGACCTCAGTTTTACGCCTTCCCCGAAGGACGGCGCCTGTTTGTGCAGCAGAGTGTCGCCATCAGGATGCTGGGGCATAAGAAAGCCACAGTGAGCTCCCTACTGGTCCCAGTCACACCTCTTGCAGAAGCAGCAGCAACCTGAGCTTTTCCGGGGGGAATCTCCCATCCGGGTGCCGGCTAGGCTCACACCTGCTGGGCTGCCGTGGGTGAGCCGAGTCAAGAGTCGCAGGGTGAGATCTAGTCACCGGGGAGAAACGATACAAGCGAAAGATTACTCGGCTCCCAGCACTTGAAAAGACCGACAAATGACTCGTTCCCACCGGAGCTGAATGTACCTGCATGTGTCGTGTCCTCTTCTTCCCCCGCCCCGCTGTGTTTGCTGTATTGTCTTTGAAGCCGGCCCCCGAGACGAGACGGGCTGTTCCTGTGCCCCAATTAACACTTTACAGGTGCCATTCCCCGGCATTGTGGCCATTGTTGGTGGTCACACGCAATAAGATAAGGTGGAGGAGAGCGGGGCATGCCCAGCGCCAGACATTCAAGGAGGGGGCTGTGCGAGGTGAGGTGAGGTGCGACACGCCGGAGCCCCGACGCTGCTAATGCGGAGCACTTGTTTAACTGGCATTGAAAGGACATGTGCGCACGGAGCGAGCCTTCCCTGCGGCGGAGCGTGGAAACTTTCTCCCCGCGCTGCAAGAGTTGTGTGCGCTGCAGCGGTGCCGAGAGAACAGCACAGAAGGCAGCAGGTTCTGGAGAGCGGGTAAGAGCCGGAGGCGGCGGCGTGCGGGACAAGGTGCTGGCCTAGGCTGCGCGCTTTGTGCTTTGGGTGCGAGCCGCTTGCAGGGGCTTGTACAACTCATACTTACCTGGCAGGGGAGATACCTTGATCAAGAAGGAGGTTCACCCAGGGTGAGGCTCGGCCATTGCACTCCAGCTGCTTGGTGGAGAAAACACACAAGAGAGTTGGCACTCAGAGTGTCGAAGGGTCGATGTATACTAGGGCTCAGTTGAAATAAAACGTCAGGACTTTTCCGACTAGTGTCACACGAAGAGAGTACATCCTTCCCACCCCTCTGCGTCTGTCTCAGTAACTCGCTGTGATCGTATAGTGGTCAGTATTTTGTGTTGTGGCCGCAACAACCCCGGTTCGATTCCGGGTCCTGGCAGAATAGGAGGAGTACTGCCTGCCTGGATGGTTGATGAACGACAGAGGCCACTCCGACCTCTTCTCGGTTTTCTTCAATGACTTACTAAGGATCTTCTTCAAATTCGCCCATGCAGGGGAAGCCAGTTACACCAAAGCAAACGCAGGAAAGTGCATTTCAAGCAGAGACCAGGCGGGACTTGTTTACACCGAGAGTGGGCGGAGAATGGAACAATGCGCCCAGCCCTGTTGCTGAAACTGATTCTTGATGAGATTTTCGGCTCACTAAGAGGCTTGTCCCCTCCTCCCGCCCCTCTCTGTGTACAGTAGAGCCTCCTGTCCAGCCAGCACATGTCCACAGACAGTCACAACGGCGACTTATCATAAAACGTTTGCACATATAGTTAAATTATTAGTTGTTTTTACAGGAAGTTAAAAAAAACACTTGAATTACTTATCCAGTCTCTCGAAATAAAGTTATTTTTCAAGCAATGCAACAAACCTCGGGCAATGTGTTTTTTTTAATCCAACATTGACAGCCACATCTTAAATCTTGTCAGTCAGCTCTTTTTTCTCTATTTGAATTGTGGCTTACACATCGCACGACTTTAAAAGCTAGAAAGACAGGTTTCGATTCACATTAGCTGGCGAGCCTTGTTAGCTGAAAAAAATTTTGAATCCCCGGCGGAACACATTCTGTAAGAATCAGCGCTTTTATAGTAAATTTCACCTTTAAAGGTGGCTTCTCAAAACGCTTTACGGGATAAAAACAACAAGAACAGCAACAACAACAATATTGTATTTCATTGCACTTTGAAAACCAAGTAATAACTTAACTACATGTGCAAACGTTTTATGATATATCGCTGTTGTGAATGTCTGTGGAGTGTATCTTATTTGCCTTACGTCCTGGTTATCTCGCTCGCCCTCCCCCCCCTCTCCCTCAATTCAATTCAATTCAAGGTGTTTTATTAGCATGACAGATGGGTACAATCAGTGTTGGGTATTTACTTTGCTTTGCGATTCCACTTTTAAATTGTCCAATGTGCTGCTGTAATACAGTTTAAAATACAGTAAGTCTAAACTGTATCAGCTTTATTTATGGGTTGCAATTTAGAAAAAGTCAAAAACCGCACTCAAAATGCAATTTAGAGCTTTCTGGCAAGAGGAGACACCCAAATTAATAATGTAACATGCCACTGTTTGTGCATGAACAAAGTTATACTGCTATTTTCATTAGATACGCGATTAAAAAAAATATTTTTTTTGAATCCCTGGCGGAACACATTCCATAAGAATCAGCGCTTTTATATATCGCCTTTAAACAGATATATTTAAACACGCGTTTACGATTTAAATCAAAACACGATTCAAATCAATATAAATGTTTATTTTGTAACGCATAGGTGGCTATTCATTGTTATTAAAAAGACTTAAATTCGATCATGTTGTGATATTTAGAAATATAAATTTGTTTGGTGTGAGTGAGGTTTTATTTAATCTCTGACCAAGGGAAACGTTTCATTTTTTCAAAGAAATCTTTGTTAAAAGAAACAGTCATAGTTCCAATGGGGTTCGATCACAGACCGTGTGACATGGGAGTTAGGAACCTAGCCCCCTGCGCCACCAGCAAGGTCACATGCAGGGTGCTGAAAAAGCACTACAGAAACATTATCAACAAACAATGTACAGCGTGTACTATTCTTGTGTTGCGGTACATGAATATAATTATATCGTTATTAATTTCTTTAGATACACGATTCCATATTATATTCCCTTTTAATCAAATTCTAAAAGTATGCTTGTTGACTCCGGTATCTCGTTAAAGACTTCGATGCTTAAAATGTTTAGGGAGAAATGGAATACTGGTGTGTATTTTTTCTTTAAAGTACCAAGACCATCCATATACTGTATGTTTGTGTTCCAAAATTAATATCGTTTATGCCCTTCACACCCGTTACAGTATGCTCCTATTATTTTTATGCTCAGCTACTAAGATTTCCCTTCAGTGGTAAAATTCCATATAAATATTCAATACTTAAACGGGCACATTTAAGACATTAAATATACATATACATACTGTATACAGTACAGTTAGCATACGGTAATATGTTCATGTTCCTAAATCAATCTCTTTTATGAGCATGTGAAAGGCATGGTGAATCGATTCTCAAAAATTACTGTACTTTGGATTGGAAACAAATGCGTGATTGCGAAATGTTACTTTTACAAACACGGTCAATGAAAACAATAATAAGGACCAGGGTAATACTTTGAGTTTACAGCTTGTCCAAGGTCATTCATTATTAATACTATTAGTAATAACTTCGTTAAAGACTTTAATGGCTACAGCTCAAACATGAGAGGTTGAGCTTTATTAGCTCCACCTTGCGGAAATTCCGGATACTATTATTTTGCTTGCGGTATTATAGGGGAATTTACCGTAACTCGCGGTATTTAACGGTAACTCGCGGTAGACTGCGTAAAGGGCACCACAAAATAATGCGGTATCGCCCGTGCATTTTGAATGGCTGCATCTGTAAATGATATCTCCCGCCAGCCCTTCAAAGATACTTTTCCATGGGTGAATATGGTTGTCTGGGGAGTTGCGGTGTTGATCACTATTGGACTTCCCCGGTCTCAAGTGTTGTTGTTGGACACGGGCAAAAGACTCGCATTTTCGGCAAATATAAAGAGGGTTAAGGTTTCGGCTTTAGCGGAGGCAGTGTTTACATTGACAATAATAAGAAGAAGATCGTCCCTGGGTGGGCTTGAAACACCAATCTTTCAGTTAACAGTCGAACGCGCTCGCTGATTGCGCCACAGAGACTGATGAGAGAGGCTTTTCTCCATTCGCACCTTCACAGTCAAAAAATAAACATTGCTTGCATTTTCTTGCCAGTCGGCAATATTCCTTCTGCTCTGATAGCCAAGAATTACATTTCATTTTTCACAAGCTGTATGAATTTCTTGAAAAACAAGTTGTTGCAGAAAGGAAATGCATTCATGCTTTAAACTAAATCAAGCCCTATGTGGTTGTCCAAGATGGTAGTTTCTGCACAAAAAGACAGGAAGAAAGGCACAGCTGGGATGTGGAGCCAGGATCTCTTGTTAATGAGACAGGTACTTAAACCGACTCAGCTACGGTGCTGGCAGAATTCTCCTCTTTTATAGCCGCTTGGACACACCGCTCTGAGCCATCTGCGTTCTCAAAGCCCTGAGTCTGCCGGCTGAGCAAGCTGCCTCCTTTACACGGAACAGGAGCCCTGACCGTAAGAGAAATGAAGAGAAATGGCTTTTATTGGGCACTTTTCATGTCCAATGCGCTTGACATCTCCCAAGGGCGACAGAGTTCATTTACGACACTTTTCCTTTCTTTCTTTTTTCTGTACTCTTTGATGAAACAAAACGAGAAATCATGTAAGGGAAAATGTCTTTTTTCATGGAGAAAACATGCACCAGGAAATGTTGTGTTTAGAAGAAGTGAGTTAACATGAAAAGTGACCTAATTTACCGGAGCAAATGCTCACCTAGCAAGATCTGCTTTACTACAAGAGAGAAGTAGAGTGAAAGACGTGATCATTTCACGCCGTTGTGGAACAAAACGCTTTTTTCTTGGAATTCTAAATCAATCAAAAAGTGATGATTTTTTAAAACTGATAAAAATGTAGAAAACACGTTTCTCACTTAGAAATTGAAGATGGGGGTGGGGTATTACTAGTAGCGGCGCTGAACTCACCATGGTGCAATTCATTTACGTGACGGGTTAGTTGTTTAATGGATAACGCATCTGATTTCGGTTTATAAGATTGTCGATTCGACTTCTACCGGGGTTGTGTGATTTAAATCAGGCTCCTCAGAAATAGATGTCCGTTATGTAAATGAACCGCACCTGAAAGCAAACGTTGGGTCTGGGTTCCTTTCTTTCCTGCATGAAATAGCAAATCGTTACAAAAAAAAAAAAACACCAACTAATGTCCAATAGTCCAATAGTTAGTCATTTAAGTAAACATGAATATACTGTAAGGTCTTGGTACATGGGAGTGGATTTCAACCACAATTAAAAAAGGGCAAATTATAATGACAGGCTTCAGACACTTTGTCATACAAAAGTGACCAAACACTCCCTAACTTTCAGGTTTGCTTGAACCTGTAACAAAGAAGCAGTCTGAAACTTCCATTCTCTGTTGTCACTGTCTCTAAAGCCAGACATGATGTTTCACAGATGTGCAGTGTGCCTTTTCTCTTGTCATGTTCAAGATGATCTGCTGCATAAGCTCCTATCTGGGTGTTCTATACTGCACTGTTATTTCATTCAGATTACCTATGTGGTGTAATTTTCTAATTTTCAGGCACCTGCAAATACACCAGCTGACCTCAATGTGATTTGAACGCAACCTTCTGATCTGTAGTCAGACGCGCTACCGTTGCACCACGAGGTCACTCATGACAAGTCCTTTTAATTCCCCCAAAGAGAATAACAGTAATGCTAGAATAACTAGTATTAAAACTAATACTACTACTGTTAATTCTCTAACAGTAACACTATAATTATAAATAATATTTACATGAATATGAACATTAAAACTAAAACTATCAGTAGCGCTATCATCATTAATACTCACATGAACACTAGCATTAAAACAACCAGTTGTACTCTCATTAATATTAATATGAATACACTAGTATTAGTATTTGTTGCTACCCATGACGTTACATCGCTCTTTGTGATGAACGCGATACACCTAGACGCACACAGTGACGTGGCGCCTGTCCCCGTGTAACCATACTTATGATTTATAAACACGGGAAAAAATACATGTAAACTGTTACTTACATACATTTATCAACTTGGAATATATTTTTTTAGCTCTAGGATACAGTAACCTAAATAATAATAAGAATAATCATTGTTTAATTTCGGTTTGAACATTTTTTACACTAAACGCACTGTGGTAATTGATCGATACAGTCTTTATTGACTGTTTTCTAGATATTTAAAACAGGATCAAAAACAGAAAAAGAACCAGTACTCACCAATCGGTGAAGTTAATCGTTTATTCTATGGTTTTTCAATTGAATTAATTGGTTTTCGATAGATAAGTGATCAATAACTCTCCTCCGTGCGCACCCTGCGCCTCCCGCGGTCTTGCTCTCTGATCCAGGTGCTCAGGCTGGTGTCTGTGACATCACAGAGCTCTTTCTAACAGAGCAGAGCGAGTCTCCGCTGGAGGCGACTCCTGTCCGGAGCCCGGGGTTCTTTTCTTACAGATATAACATCCCCCCCAAAAAAGAACACACCAGGCTGTGAAGAGAAGCGAATCATAACAGTTGTAAAAGGAGAGCGACAAACCAAGGAATGAAATTCATTAAACAGGAAAAAAAATAGTTTACTTCGCAGATGAATGTGTTACAAGGCGTACCTGTGTGGAGCAGTAGAGAACGAGTACAAGTCCCTGTAATAAGTGCTTTTAAATGTTTTAAACGAATCATCAGAGTATAGAAGCCAGGAGGATCAGGAACCTGATCCTGGAGGTTAAAATGTGTATCCTGGTTTTATTTCCAGCCTGCTCTCAGTTCCATAGGTAGTCTGATTATTTAAATTAAATGTATAACTGTTACAATAATTCATCTAATTGTAAATTTATAAGACTGTGAGACACCTGTGAGAGACATATGAGAGCTGGTGATTCCCTGGGCTGGTGTGGAATCACACACAGACAGGTCTTCTTCTGTGTGATCTTAGTCCCACTGCTGAGAGCTACAGACTGGTCAACTGGTCACTACTGTAGACACGGCCATTGGCCCATCGGCTACTAATAATCAATATACAGTGTACTGACCAGAGTGTCACTACTTGTGTTTATTACATTACAAGATAATTCCACACTCACGTGTGTTAGAAAACATTTATAAAACATGTTTGGAGATTGACATACAGTAAAGAAAGTAATACTGAAGGGCTGGAGGTCCTGGAAAGAGTTAATAGAAGCTTCTTGCTTCTGACCTGGAACAGAGTCCACAGCTGACAGATCAGTGAGTCTTTAGCCCAGTTCACAGAGAGGAGAACCAGGAGCTCTTCTCTGTCTCTAAGTGGCTGTGAGGAAGGAGAAAATGGGGAGATGTGACCTGAATCCAGGCTGTTCTGTCTGATATTATTCATGTAGCAGCACTGATTGTCTGAATGTCCTCTGGTTCTGGATTGACGGATAAAAAGAAGTATGGAGCTTCTGTCCGATTGTCTCTGAGCTGTGAATCTGACTAAGAAGAGAATAATGATTTTTTATTCTGCCTCTGATAATTTTTCTCTTTGCCAAGTGGTGTTACATCCCCTTCAGAAACTCTGCACAGACTGTCAGAGTGAGAGAAAAGTAGAGAGATGGACAGATAAGAGCACACACAGCGAGGGAGACATACGTCTTGATTTACTTTGAAACAAGTGTTCATTTCCTTTGTGGAACAAGTTGTTTCTGAACTTCAAGAAATTCATACAACTTCTGAAAGATAAAATATAAGTCTTGCTAATCAGGACAGAAGAAATACCGCAAGAAAATGTCAGTGATTTTTCTCCTTTTAACGAAAAGTGGAGAAAAACAATGGCAGTGCATCTCCTTCATCTTAATTTAGCTTAATACAAGTATTCACTTCCTTTTCTGTGGATTACAGACTGCGAAAGATTAAATAAAGTTATTGGTTATTCATGGTCAGTGCAGAAGAAATACTGCCGGCTGGCAGGAAAATGTCAGTATTTTATAATTCTTTAACTACAAATGTGTGAATGGCAAAAAGCAACGGGAGTGTGTCTCTGTGGAGCTGGTAAATGAAGGGCTGGTGGTTCAAACCCACTAAGGGACGAGCTTCAGACTGTTTCGCTGTAACCATAATCTCTGCTAAAACTTGATGGGATTTCTTCGCAAGCCCTCTTGAAATTTGCAGGAAATATGTATTTTACTCATGTGGAACTACAAGTTAACAATTAAGTACCTGTCAATGTCCAAGAAAACCATTTTCACATGTGGAATTTTATCTTCAACTGGCTGTCAGGAGAATTCATTTATACACCCGTTGTATCCTTAGCAAAAATATTTTAAAATTAGAACACAGATTTGTTGGAGAACTTGACAATCCTTGACAATCATTATTAAATGAGCATTATACAAATGTGCGTTGATATTTTGTATATGTACCTTAATTGTAATAAAATTAAACATAATTGCTTTGATATGGATGTTCATTTGAAGGATTTGTTAATGTTAATGTTAATGTTTGGGGTCAGAGCGCAGGGTCTGCCATTGTACGGCGCCCCTGGAGCAGTTGGGGTTAAGGGAACTATCAAGGATCTCTGAACAACCAAAGATACATTTGGGCATCTGCTATTGGTAAAGATTAAAGAGTACTGTAAGTGTGAAACTTGCACACACACGAGAGAAAAATCAGTTTTAATGTACTTCATTAAACTGATGGTGTGCTTATCAATCGTGCATAAAATGTACATAGCTAAGGATGGTTTCAATCAGTCGATCTCTGTGTTACAGGCCCAGCACGGTTCCGCTGCGCCACTCTGCTAACAGATGTCTTAGTGTGATTCAACACAACTACTCTATCTTTGCTTTCTAAAAGTGTGCCCAAGATGGAAAAGTCTAAACGCTAAACGCAGACGTCACTTTGAGCTCTTGGTCTTTTATAGTACAAATCATCACACGCTGCTCTACATGGGCGTGTCTTCAAGATCGTTGTGAACCAAACCTTCTGCCAAACTGAATCTTTTGTCGTTAATTCCCAAATCTTCAATGAGAATCAGTGAAACGAAAACCAAGCCCATGTACACACTCGCGTCCTAGTGTGAAAGAAAAATGATGTAAGCATTTGAGAAATAACGAGAGTAGTCTGAACATCTCCAGCCTGTCAACTGCTATACAAAGAGATCGCTCCCTCTACACCCAGTTTATAACGCTGAAAATGATTCAGGAAGCACAGCAAAGCTCTAAAACCAGCGAATGCATCTGCATACATAAAATGTCAATTTTTCAAAAGTAAAATCTTCAGCTTTGAAAGATTGTCATCTATATATTTTCGTTTTTCTCTTTTTTACATAACACACTTTCGAGAAACAAACTGTCTTGTAATGAAGGCTGCATTAGAAAATGTGTATCTAGCTTTGTTCAATTAAAATCGGCACATCCCAGTGGACAAAAGATGTAGAATATACAACTATTAAACGCATACTTTAGACGTATAAATGTGCTCCGTAACTGGTCTAGAATGAAATTCTAATATACGTATATCGTTATACGTCAATTAGACATCTATGATTATATGTTTATTATACATAAATGGTTGGAGTTCTATTATACGGATACATTTAGAGGACTAATATACATATATAGTTAAAGGTCTATTATACATCAAATACATATTTTTTAGGTGTATAAACTAGTAAATAAAGCCAATGATTTGTTTAAGAAAAATATGTAGTTCAAATTATACATTATATACAATCAACAAATGGCTAATCATCATAAAAACACAACTAGTAAACTTCAGTTACAAATTCTAGTAACATGGCAATATATATAGTAATGACAAACAAACTAATTACATGATCCCGCTAATATTTAACTCAAAACCACATTTCGATTCAAATATAAATTTTAACATTTACAACTTCTATATTTCCATCAAAATATAATTAAGGTAGCACAAACGCTACTTTCTAAAAAAGACAGAATGAAACTGTTTGTTTTGTGTTTCATGGTGATCCTCCTCTCGATACTAATGAAATGTTTAATATGATCCCTTGAGAAACAAAAAGGAGTCAATTTCCGCCTGGAATGATTGATGCCCCATCAAACATTTTGTAATATCCCCGGAAGTTTATACAGTAGAATCCTGGTTCGTGGCTTAAATTCAAGGTAAACAAGACTAAGGAAACAAGTTGGAAACTTGATGTCGAACTGGGATTTAAATCACCCGGAACATTTCACTACATTGGGCAGTATGTGCCAGGGAGCATTGCTTGCCATCCCTTCGATAGCTCAGTTGGTAGAGCGGAGGACTGTAGTGGAGTCAGTAGGGAATCCTTAGGTCGCTGGTTTGATTCCGGCTCGAAGGAAGGTGCTTTTTGTGTACTTTAATCAAAGAGTTAAAATAGCGAATCTTTTTCACTCAGACATTGATCAAAAGCTCAATAAACGACGAAGCAGAGGCTCCTGTTCCAAAGTCTGCCCACGTCTGATTGTCTTGTTTTGGCCAATATCTGATCTTTGAATTAAGGGAATACTCTGTTTGCTTTGTAATTATAAAAAAACATACAGTACAAATGTCAATTTCATTTTGGTTTCAAGATCGCAATTTAGTGTGAAACATAAAAGCCAGCTGGATAAGCTTTATTAATTTCCCTCACGGGATCAATAAAGTATCTATCTATAAATCTCTTATACGTTATTTACAGTGGCCTTTCAACTAATAGCACGTGCAGGGATCAAACCCTAGCTGTTGGTACACTACGAGTTGCGTAAGGGTCTGTAACGCGCAGATGAGAAACTAACCTCTGCTTCTTCATTATATAAACAGTGAGCTATATATGCGAGCTTACTGCCTCCTACGGGCTCTGTATTTGTTAGCGATACAAGACCGGCCGTGGTGAAATGAAGTGAGGAGGGTGTGTACATTAAAAGGCTCATAGCATCCCTGGAAGGGCTCAAACCACCACCCTCTTGGTTAACAACCGAACCACAAAGACGCATATACAGCTTAACACTTCTCGGTCTCAGTGAAAGTGATACACTCCGTAAAATTTCCAGAGATTCATTTATTTTAAAAGGAAAATCACCAACAGCGGCCGAGATCTCCTGGAGTTTTTTCATTCTATACTGCGATTTCTGAAGGGTACCCTGTGAAAATACGAGTTTTGACGAGACGGGATGGACATATAAGGTCAAAAGGCTTGGGGAATTGAACTTTAAGGTGAAGACTGCGGGTTCAGTAGCAGCAGAACCTGATCAGTATCAGTTGACTCCGATATACTTTGAAAATGAACTTCGGGATTTAGAGTCAGACGTGCTACCGTTGCACCATGGGGTACTAAATTTAAAAAAATAGAAAAAACAATCAGTGTTCCTGGATCTGTAATTGAGAACAACACCTGCACAAGAGCTGCGCAGGAAGAATAAAATGTGGTCTGGGAAGAAGAGACTCTCTTCGGAAGAGCTGCGCTCTTCACAGGAGATTTTTTTTTGTGAAGCTGATTTGTCTCCTTTGGGGAATTCAAAGGCACTGGCAGCCGTTACTTCGTGGCGCAACGGTAGCGCGTCTGATTCCAGATCAGAAGGCTGCGTGTTCAAATCACGTCGAGGTCAGCTGTTACTTTTTCAGGTTCTGCTGGTCCTGAACACGGAATTCACACCATGCAGTTGAGTTCTATCTATATATACACCACATAGATAATCTGAACAAAATCGAGCAGTACAGAACACGCAGTGTGAAGCTCACACAGGCTTACAGTCTCCAGCATTGGAGTGAAGAGGAAAAAAATAACTTTTTTTTAAGAGAAAAGGCACAGTTCACATCTGCTTAACATCACGTCCAACTTTAGAGACAGCTACATCAGATAATGGAATCACGGAAGTTTCAGATAACTTTTTTTTAATACAGGTTCAAGCAAACCTGAAAGTTAATGAGTTTCCGGACACTTTTGTTTTATTAAAAAGTGTCTGAAGCCTGAAAATGTAATTTGAAAAAAAAAAACCCGCTATTGGGTGCTTTTTGTAACGATGTGCTATTTCATGCTGGAAAACAAAGGAAACAGACCCAACGTTTGCTTTCAGGTGCGGTTCATTACATAATATACATCTATTACTGAGGAGCTTGAATAAAATTTACACGAGCCAGGTAGAAGTCGAAGCTACAATCTTATGATCCGAAATCAGACGCGTTGTTTATTAAACCGCTGGCATTTCACATAACCTGAATTCCCCCATAGTGTGCTCAGCGCCGTTACTAGTAATGCACATCTCCGTCTAAAATTTCAAAGTGAGAAACATGTGTTTTCTGATTTTTTATGAGTTTTAAAATATAATCTCTTTAAATCAGACAAGGGGTTTATGTTTCGCACTGAAATTCCGATTGACTGAGAATTCAAAGAAAGACTGTTTTCTTCCACAACACCGTATAATTATCACATCCACCAGATTCTCCAACCTCTCCAGACCTTGCTGGTTGAGCAATTGCTCCGATAAATTAGGTCACGTATCATGTTAAATAATTTCTTCTCAACACAACATTTCCTGGTGCACGTTTTCTCTATGAAAAAAAAAGAATTTTTTTCCTTGCACGATTTCTCGTTTTTTTTTTTTATCAAAGCGTACAGAAATAAAAAAGAAGAAGAAATAGTGTCGCAAAAGAACTCTATCGCCCTTGGGAGATGTCAAACGCATTGGACATGAAAATGCCAGATAAAAGCCAGTTCTCTTCGTTTCTCAGTGTCGGGGCTGCTATGTAAAAGAGGCAATTTGCTCTGAGCGCAGGTTCAGCGCTTACTGAACGCAGATGTCTCAGAGTGGTGTGTCCAAGTGGCTGTAAACGGTGATGGCTGCCCTGTCACCGTAGCCTAGTTGGTTAAAGCGCTTTTCTATCAAACAAAAGAACCGAGATTCAAATCCCAGCTGTGTCTTTCTTCCTATCTTGTAGTACAGAACGTATCATTTCGGGCAATCACAAAGGGCTTGATTTCGTTAAATGCACGTGTTCATTTCCTTTCTGGAAAACTTGTTTTGATTAAATTCACACAGCTTGCGAAAAATGAAATTCAATTCTTGGTTATCAGTGCAGAAGAAATATTACCATCTGGCAAAATAAACGGTAAGAGATTTTTTTTTAACCGAAAACTTCTGATTCGAGAAAATACCACACCAGTCAGTCTCTGTGGCGCAATCGGTTAGCGCGTTCGGCTGTTAACCGAAAGGTTGGTGGTTCGAGTCCACCCAGGGACGGGGTTCTTTTGCGATGTAAACGTTGTCGTCAGTCGATTGGATTTCTCAGCGAAACCATAACCATTTTAATATTTGCAGGAAATACGAGTGTTTAACACGTGTCAGGGTCACCGGGAAATGTCCAATAATGCCCAACATTGCAATTCCCCGGAAAACCATATTCACCCCAAAAATATTATCGTTGAATCTTCATTTATACTCCAGTTGAATCCTCTGCTGAAATATTTTAAAAAAACAATGCAGGTTTGTTTGAGAACTTGTTAAGATGGCACTGTGCAGTTGGATTTTGATATTTTGACATATTTACCTTAATTGTAAACATAAATACTATACAGTCTATTGTAATTTTAAAATATGTTAGCTGAGGATGCAAAGGGGTGAAAGGGAAAGGTCAGAGGGTATAGTAAAAACGAGGTTAGGATTGGTGGAGGTGGTATGGGTGTTGATGGTTTTTCTCTGTAGAGGATGATCGAGGTTTTTATCCTTCTCTGAAGTGAGAAATTAGAAGAGTTGGGAGTTGAGGGATCTGATGAGGTTAGTTATAAAAGGAAGTTGATGTGGAGCTGTTAGCCGTAAAACGTCCTAATGTCTTTGATGTTGTCATCAAAGATAAACTGCAGTAAGCAAAGATAAAGAAAATTATCTTTGCTTACTGCCCTGTCTTTCTCACACCTGAAGAAGGCTCTACGGCCAACACGTTATGTTTCCTTTCTTCTCTTTTCAGCATGGAATAATCCTTTACTTGTTCCTTTGCAGCCTACGCATGCTGACACAGCTACTCACCTGATATATAACATTCCTATAATCGCAACTATGAATGTCCACTGTGGGTATTTTTTCCATTATTATTTATTTTGGCATTGAAGCATATTTTATGTAATACCGAAGTGTCATAATCACTGAAAAACATATTTTTTCATTTAGAAAGAATTAAAAAAAATATAAATCACTATGAATTACATTTAAACTGTTCTGATCTAGGTTTTCTATATACTTTAACATGCCATGTTCAGAATGTCACAACACAGAAATGCAACAGTGAAGTTTTGTAATTACAAATGTTCGTGATGAGTGATTTTGTCTCTCTTACCTTAGTGTCGGAATACTAAGATGTTCTGGTAACGAGGAAGGAGGGAATAAGTAATTCAGCAGAAGGGGTGCTATTTTGTTGACTATAAATCCTCACATGCCATGTTCAGAGGGTCATATTAAAAAAATGGTACAGTAAATTTTCTTATACTTCATGATTTTCATAATTTGTTACATTGTGTCTCACACCTTTGTGTCAGAATTCTGAGATGTTTTTTTTCTAAACAGGGGCCATCACAATACAACAGAAAGAGCAATTAGCTTTTCCCTATGAATTCTCTCATGCCATATTCAGAGGGTCATATTTTAAAAATAGTACGGCAACATTTCCTGAAGTTCAGGATTTTGAGAGTCTGTTACACTGTCTCACACCTCAGTGGCAGAATTGTGAGACGATTTTATAATCAGGTGGGAGGGTCATAGCAATAAGCAGAAAGTGTCATCACCCTTTGCTCATCCTCCGTTAACCATATATTCTCATATGTCATGTTCTAAATGTCCCATTGTAAACTGCTATAATAACATTTCTTGCAAAATGCAAGATTTTGAGACTTTGAGAATTGACGTTTTGCCTTAGTCTTATTTACTTGTTGTCTAACATGCCAGTTTGTGTTATTGTGAGTTTTGAAAATTGGTTTTCGATTTTCTGAAATATGTTTCATACAAAAATGCAATTTGGATAATCATTACTTACATATTCCCCTTTACTGAGGATATGTGCAGTAATCCACTCGGATTAGTATTTTTAAAAATGACTAAAGAGAGGCATCTACAGGCGAAAGGCGGCATAACATCACAGCAGCAGCACTTAAGGTGGAACAAAAAACGCGAAGAAGAAGCTGGCGAATAAGCAGCCAACTTCAGCCTCGTTAATGCAATAGGATTGGGTGAGGTAGAAAAATATTTCTTCCTCTGAATCCTAACATTTTTGTAGGTGTTCTAGGACTTCTCGCCTCAGATAAAGCTGCCAATACATCACTTATTTCTACTCCATCAATATCAGCAGTGTTATCGGTACTGAGCCCTAAGTGTAGGTCCTGTCATAATATAAAAACTTCTATGTATCGACTGCATTCACCTGAAAAAATCTGATAAAATTGAAAAATACATCGGAAACAACTTTGCGTGTTTTTTTCAGATCCAGAAGAACATCATCATGAGACTCAAAACAGACCTGTTTTTAATTCTTTCCAGGAGAAAAGATTATTCAGATGCAAACATGGGTCCAAAATCAATGTACTCACCTATCGGTGTTGCTTCTTCAAATCCTTCAACTGAACGTCAATATTGAGGGATGATATCATACAAATTTTGGTTTTCTTTTAAAGCAAATTTTATTAAAATATGAGCCTCTATTATAGTTGTCTTGGATGTTTCGCAAGGTATGATAGACCCCCTTGTGCCCTCCGCTAAAATATTATAAAATACAACAATCTTTATATATATATAGAACAGCATTTATGGTTACATGTATATTAAAATTAAGATAAATATACAAAAGTATTAAAATACAAATGTACAGTCCTAACATAATCATGCTGTCCAACTGTCTTTTTTGCTTTTCAAGTTCTCGAACAAATCTGTGTTGTAATTTTAAATATTTTAACTAAGGGTGCAACGAGAGTATAAATGAATTCTCCCGCCAGCCATTTGAAGGACAAAATCCATGGCTGAATACGATTCCCCTGAATGTTGGCCATGACTGGTCATTCCCAGTGATAATGACTAACGTACTCAATTGTTTACTTGTTGTAGTTCGACGCACAAAACAACTGCATTTCCTGCAAATATCAAGTGGGTTAAGGTTTTACTAAGAAATCCAATTAAGTAGAATAATGAGAAATGGGCTCGAACCACTAACCTTTCAATTAACAGCTCCCAGAGACTCACGTGCATCCCTTTTCTCCATTTGCAAGTTTTTGGTAAAAAAAAAGACTTTATTCTTGCCAGCCTGTGATATTTGTTTTGCACTGATAAGCAAGATCTGTGTTTCATCTTTCGCAAGCTGTATGAATTTCATGAAAAGCAAGTTGTTCTACAAAGAAAATGAAAACTTGCATTTAACAAAATCAAGCCACACGTGATCATCCATAGTGATACATTCTATAAGACAAGACAGGAAGAAAGGCACGACTGGGATTTGAACTCAAGATCTCCTGTTTCATAGGAAAACACATTAACCAAATCAGCCAAAGTGCTGTCAGAGTATTAACATCATGTCTGATGTCAGTTTTTGCAGCTGACTATCGCTGGAGGGCAATTCACTGTGAACAAGT